>NC_088424.1:53733646-53786146 GCF_034236695.1 Oncorhynchus nerka
TGTATATAGCCTCCACATTGACTCTGTACCGTAACACCCTGTATATAACCTCCACATTGACTCTGTACCGTAACACCCTGTATATAGCCTCCACATTGACTCTGTACCGTAACACCCTGTATATAGCCTCCACATTGACTCTGTACCGGTAATACCCTGTATATAGCCTCCACATTGACTCTGTACCGTAACACCCTGTATATAGCCTCCACATTGACTCTGTACCGTAACACCCTGTATATAGCCTCCACATTGACTCTGTACCGTAACACCCTGTATATAGCCTCCACATTGACTCTGTACCGTAACACCCTGTATATAGCCTCCACATTGACTCTGTACCGTAACACCCTGTATATAGCCTCCACATTGACTCTGTACCGTAACACCCTGTATATAGCCTCCACATTGACTCTGTACCGTAACACCCTGTATATAGCCTCCACATTGACTCTGTATCGTAATACCCTGTACATAGCATCCACATTGACTCTGTACTGTAACACCCTGTATATAGCCTCCACATTGACTCTGTACCGGTACACCCTGTATATAACCTCCACATTGACTCTGTACCGTAACACCCTGTATATAGCCTCCACATTGACTCTGTACCGTAATACCCTGTACATAGCATCCACATTGACTCTGTACCGTAATACCCTGTATATAGCCTCCACATTGACTCTGTACCGGTACACCCTGTATATAACCTCCACATTGACTCTGTACCGTAACACCCTGTATATAGCCTCCACATTGACTCTGTACCGTAACACCCTGTATATAGCCTCCACATTGACTCTGTACCGATACCCCCTGTATATAGCCTCCACATTGACTCTGTACCGTAACACCCTGTATATAACCTCCACATTGACTCTGTACCGTAACACCCTGTATATAGCCTCCACATTGACTCTGTACCGTAACACCCTGTATATAGCCTCCACATTGACTCTGTACCGTAACACCCTGTATATAGCCTCCACATTGACTCTGTACCGTAACACCCTGTATATAGCCTCCACATTGACTCTGTACCGTAATACCCTGTATATAGCTCTCCACATTGACTCTGTACCGGTACTCCCTGTATATAGCCTCCACATTGACTTCTGTACCGTAACACCCTGTATATAGCCTCCACATTGACTCTGTACCGTAACACCCTGTATATAGCCTCCACATTGACTCTGTACCGTAACACCCTGTATATAGCCTCCACATTGACTCTGTACCGTAATACCCTGTATATAGCCTCCACATTGACTCTGTACCGTAACACCCTGTATATAGCCTCCACATTGACTCTGTACCGTAACACCCTGTATATAGCCTCCACATTGACTCTGTACCGTAACACCCTGTATATAGCCTCCACATTGACTCTGTACCGTAATACCCTGTATATAGCCTCCACATTGACTCTGTACCGTAACACCCTGTATATAGCCTCCACATTGACTCTGTACCGTAACACCCTGTATATAGCCTCCACATTGACTCTGTACCGTAACACCCTGTATATAGCCTCCACATTGACTCTGTACCGTAATACCCTGTATATAGCCTCCACATTGACTCTGTACCGTAATACCCTGTATATAGCTCTCCACATTGACTCTGTACCGTAACACCCTGTATATAGCCTCCACATTGACTCTGTACCGTAACACCCTGTATATAGCCTCCACATTGACTCTGTACCGTAACACCCTGTATATAGCCTCCACATTGACTCTGTACCGTAACACCCTGTATATAGCCTCCACATTGACTCTGTACCGTAACACCCTGTATATAGCCTCCACATTGACTCTGTACCGTAACACCCTGTATATAGCCTCCACATTGACTCTGTACCGTAACACCCTGTATATAGCCTCCACATTGACTCTGTACCGTAACACCCTGTATATAGCCTCCACATTGACTCTGTACCGTAACACCTCTGTATATAGCCTCCACATTGACTCTGTACCGTAATACCCTGTATATAGCCTCCACATTGACTCTGTACCGCAATACTCCTGTATATAGCCTCCACATTGAACTCTGTACCGTAACACCCTGTATATAGCCTCCACATTGACTCTGTACCGTAACACCCTGTATATAACCTCCACATTGACTCTGTACCGTAATACCCTGTATATAGCCTCCACATTGACTCTGTACCGTAATACCCTGTATATAGCCTCCACATTGACTCTGTACCGTAACACCCTGTATATAGCCTCCACATTGACTCTGTACCGTAACACCCTGTATATAGCCTCCACATTGACTCTGTACCGTAACACCCTGTATATAGCCTCCACATTGACTCTGTACCGTAACACCCTGTATATAGCCTCCACATTGACTCTGTACCGTAATACCCTGTATATAGCCTCCACATTGACTCTGTACCGTAACACCCTGTATATAGCCTCCACATTGACTCTGTACCGTAACACCCTGTATATAGCCTCCACATTGACTCTGTACCGTAACACCCTGTATATAGCCTCCACATTGACTCTGTACCGTAACACCCTGTATATAGCCTCCACATTGACTCTGTACCGTAACACCCTGTATATAGCCTCCACATTGACTCTGTACCGTAATACCCTGTATATAGCCTCCACATTGACTCTGTACCGTAATACCCTGTATATAGCCTCCACATTGACTCTGTACCGTAACACCCTGTATATAGCCTCCACATTGACTCTGTACCGTAACACCCTGTATATAGCCTCCACATTGACTCTGTACCGTAACACCCTGTATATAGCCTCCACATTGACTCTGTACCGTAACACCCTGTATATAGCCTCCACATTGACTCTGTACCGTAACACCCTGTATATAGCCTCCACATTGACTCTGTACCGTAACACTCCTGTATATAGCCTCCACATTGACTCTGTACCGTAATACCCTGTATATAGCCTCCACATTGACTCTGTACCGTAACACCCTGTATATAGCCTCCACATTGACTCTGTACCGTAACACCCTGTATATAGCCTCCACATTGACTCTGTACCGTAACACCCTGTATATAGCCTCCACATTGACTCTGTACCGTAATACCCTGTATATAGCCTCCACATTGACTCTGTACCGTAATACCCTGTATATAGCCTCCACATTGACTCTGTACCGTAACACCCTGTATATAGCCTCCACATTGACTCTGTACCGTAACACCCTGTATATAGCCTCCACATTGACTCTGTACCGTAACACCCTGTATATAGCCTCCACATTGACTCTGTACCGTAATACTCCTGTATATAGCCTCCACATTGACTCTGTACCGTAACACCCTGTATATAGCCTCCACATTGACTCTGTACCGTAACACCCTGTATATAGCCTCCACATTGACTCTGTACCGTAATACCCTGTATATAGCCTCCACATTGACTCTGTACCGTAACACCCTGTATATAGCCTCCACATTGACTCTGTACCGTAACACCCTGTATATAGCCTCCACATTGACTCTGTACCGTAACACCCTGTATATAGCCTCCACATTGACTCTGTACCGTAACACCCTGTATATAGCCTCCACATTGACTCTGTACCGTAATACCCTGTATATAGCCTCCACATTGACTCTGTACCGTAACACCCTGTATATAGCCTCCACATTGACTCTGTACCGTAATACCCTGTATATAGCCTCCACATTGACTCTGTACCGTAACACCCTGTATATAGCCTCCACATTGACTCTGTACCGTAACACCCTGTATATAGCCTCCACATTGACTCTGTACCGTAATACCCTGTATATAGCCTCCACATTGACTCTGTACCGTAACACCCTGTATATAGCCTCCACATTGACTCTGTACCGTAATACCCTGTATATAGCCTCCACATTGACTCTGTACCGTAATACCCTGTATATAGCCTCCACATTGACTCTGTACCGTAACACCCTGTATATAGCCTCCACATTGACTCTGTACCGTAACACCCTGTATATAGCCTCCACATTGACTCTGTACCGTAACACCCTGTATATAGCCTCCACATTGACTCTGTACCGTAACACCCTGTATATAGCCTCCACATTGACTCTGTACCGTAACACCCTGTATATAGCCTCCACATTGACTCTGTACCGTAACACCCTGTATATAGCCTCCACATTGACTCTGTACCGTAACACCCTGTATATAGCCTCCACATTGACTCTGTACCGTAATACCCTGTATATAGCCTCCACATTGACTCTGTACTGTAACACCCTGTATATAGCCTCCACATTGACTCTGTACCGTAACACCCTGTATATAACCTCCACATTGACTCTGTACCGTAATACCCTGTATATAGCCTCCACATTGACTCTGTACCGTAATACCCTGTATATAGCCTCCACATTGACTCTGTACCGTAATACCCTGTATATAGCCTCCACATTGACTCTGTACCGTAACACCCTGTATATAGCCTCCACATTGACTCTGTACCGTAACACCCTGTATATAGCCTCCACATTGACTCTGTACCGTAACACCCTGTATATAGCCTCCACATTGACTCTGTACCGTAACACCCTGTATATAGCCTCCACATTGACTCTGTACCGTAACACCCTGTATATAGCCTCCACATTGACTCTGTACCGTAACACCCTGTATATAGCCTCCACATTGACTCTGTACCGTAACACCCTGTATATAGCCTCCACATTGACTCTGTACCGTAACACCCTGTATATAGCCTCCACATTGACTCTGTACCGTAACACCCTGTATATAGCCTCCACATTGACTCTGTACCGTAATACCCTGTATATAGCCTCCACATTGACTCTGTACCGTAACACCCTGTATATAGCCTCCACATTGACTCTGTACCGTAACACCCTGTATATAGCCTCCACATTGACTCTGTACCGTAACACCCTGTATATAGCCTCCACATTGACTCTGTACCGTAACACCCTGTATATAGCCTCCACATTGACTCTGTACCGTAACACCCTGTATATAGCCTCCACATTGACTCTGTACCGTAACACCCTGTATATAGCCTCCACATTGACTCTGTACCGTAACACCCTGTATATAGCCTCCACATTGACTCTGTACCGTAACACCCTGTATATAGCCTCCACATTGACTCTGTACCGTAATACCCTGTATATAGCCTCCACATTGACTCTGTACCGTAACACCCTGTATATAGCCTCCACATTGACTCTGTACCGTAACACCCTGTATATAGCCTCCACATTGACTCTGTACCGTAATACCCTGTATATAGCCTCCACATTGACTCTGTACCGTAATACCCTGTATATAGCCTCCACATTGACTCTGTACCGTAATACCCTGTATATAGCCTCCACATTGACTCTGTACCGTAACACCCTGTATATAGCCTCCACATTGACTCTGTACCGTAACACCCTGTATATAGCCTCCACATTGACTCTGTACCGTAACACCCTGTATATAGCCTCCACATTGACTCTGTACCGTAACACCCTGTATATAGCCTCCACATTGACTCTGTACCGTAACACCCTGTATATAGCCTCCACATTGACTCTGTACCGTAACACCCTGTATATAGCCTCCACATTGACTCTGTACCGTAACACCCTGTATATAGCCTCCACATTGACTCTGTACCGTAACACCCTGTATATAGCCTCCACATTGACTCTGTACCGTAACACCCTGTATATAGCCTCCACATTGACTCTGTACCGTAACACCCTGTATATAGCTCTCCACATTGACTCTGTACCGGTACCCCTGTATATAGCCTCCACATTGAATTCTGTACCGTAACACCCTGTATATAGCCTCCACATTGACTCTGTACCGTAACAACCTGTATATAACCTCCACATTGACTCTGTACCGTAATACCCTGTATATAGCCTCCACATTGACTCTGTACCGTAATACCCTGTATATAGCCTCCACATTGACTCTGTACCGTAACACCCTGTATATAGCCTCCACATTGACTCTGTAACGTAACACGCTGTATATAACCTCCACATTGACTCTGTACCGTAACACCCTGTATATAGCCTCCACATTGACTCTGTACCGTAACACCCTGTATATAACCTCCACATTGACTCTGTACCGTAATACCCTGTATATAGCCTCCACATTGACTCTGTACCGTAACACCCTGTATATAGCCTCCACATTGACTCTGTACCGTAACACCCTGTATATAGCCTCCACATTGACTCTGTACCGTAACACCCTGTATATAACATCCACATTGACTCTGTACCGTAACACCCTGTATATAGCCTCCACATTGACTCTGTACCGTAACACCCTGTATATAACCTCCACATTGACTCTGTACCGTAATACCCTGTATATAGCCTCCACATTGACTCTGTACCGTAACACCCTGTATATAGCCTCCACATTGACTCTGTACCGTAACACCCTGTATATAGCCTCCACATTGACTCTGTACCGTAACACCCTGTATATAGCCTCCACATTGACTCTGTACCGTAACACCCTGTATATAGCCTCCACATTGACTCTGTACCGTAACACCCTGTATATAGCCTCCACATTGACTCTGTACCGTAACACCCTGTATATAGCTCTCCACATTGACTCTGTACCGGTAACACCCTGTATATAGCCTCCACATTGACTCTGTACCGTAACACCCTGTATATAGCCTCCACATTGACTCTGTACCGTAACACCCTGTATATAGCCTCCACATTGACTCTGTACCGGTACACCCTGTATATAGCCTCCACATTGACTCTGTACCGGTAACACCCTGTATATAGCCTCCACATTGACTCTGTACCGTAATACCCTGTACATAGCATCCACATTGACTCTGTACCGTAATACCCTGTATATAGCCTCCACATTGACTCTGTACCGGTAACACCCTGTATATAACCTCCACATTGACTCTGTACCGTAACACCCTGTATATAGCCTCCACATTGACTCTGTACCGTAACACCCTGTATATAGCCTCCACATTGACTCTGTACCGATACACCCTGTATATAGCCTCCACATTGACTCTGTACCGTAACACCCTGTATATAGCCTCCACATTGACTCTGTACCGTAACACCCTGTATATAGCCTCCACATTGACTCTGTACCGTAACACCCTGTATATAGCCTCCACATTGACTCTGTACCGTAACACCCTGTATATAGCCTCCACATTGACTCTGTACCGTAACACCCTGTATATAGCCTCCACATTGACTCTGTACCGTAACACGCTGTATATAACCTCCACATTGACTCTGTACCGTAACACCCTGTATATAGCCTCCACATTGAATTCTGTACCGTAACACCCTGTATATAGCCTCCACATTGACTCTGTACCGTAACACCCTGTATATAACCTCCACATTGACTCTGTACCGTAATACCCTGTATATAGCCTCCACATTGACACTGTACCGTAATACCCTGTATATAGCCTCCACATTGACTCTGTACCGTAACACCCTGTATATAGCCTCCACATTGACTCTGTACCGTAACACGCTGTATATAGCCTCCACATTGACTCTGTACCGTAACACCCTGTATATAGCCTCCACATTGACTCTGTACCGTAACACCCTGTATATAGCCTCCACATTGACTCTGTACCGTAATACCCTGTATATAGCCTCCACATTGACTCTGTACCGTAACACCCTGTATATAGCCTCCACATTGACTCTGTACCGTAACACCCTGTATATAGCCTCCACATTGACTCTGTACCGTAATACCCTGTATATAGCCTCCACATTGACTCTGTACCGTAACACCCTGTATATAGCCTCCACATTGACTCTGTACCGTAACACCCTGTATATAGCCTCCACATTGACTCTGTACCGTAATACCCTGTATATAGCCTCCACATTGACTCTGTACCGTAACACCCTGTATATAGCCTCCACATTGACTCTGTACCGTAACACCCTGTATATAGCCTCCACATTGACTCTGTACCGTAACACCCTGTATATAGCCTCCACATTGACTCTGTACCGTAACACCCTGTATATAGCCTCCACATTGACTCTGTACCGTAATACCCTGTATATAGCCTCCACATTGACTCTGTACTGTAACACCCTGTATATAGCCTCCACATTGACTCTGTACCGGTAACACCCTGTATATAGCCTCCACATTGACTCTGTACCGTAACACCCTGTATATAGCCTCCACATTGACTCTGTACCGTAATACCCTGTATATAGCCTCCACATTGACTCTGTACCGTAATACCCTGTATATAGCCTCCACATTGACTCTGTACCGTAACACCCTGTATATAGCCTCCACATTGACTCTGTACCGTAACACCCTGTATATAGCCTCCACATTGACTCTGTACCGTAACACCCTGTATATAGCCTCCACATTGACTCTGTACCGATACCCCCTGTATATAGCCTCCACATTGACTCTGTACCGTAACACCCTGTACCGTAACACCCTGTATATAACCTCCACATTGACTCTGTACCGTAACACCCTGTATATAGCCTCCACATTGACTCTGTACCGTAACACCCTGTATATAGCCTCCACATTGACTCTGTACCGTAACACCCTGTATATAGCCTCCACATTGACTCTGTACCGTAACACCCTGTATATAACCTCCACATTGACTCTGTACCGTAATACCCTGTATATAGCCTCCACATTGACTCTGTACCGGTACCCCCTGTATATAGCCTCCACATTGAATTCTGTACCGTAACACCCTGTATATAGCCTCCACATTGACTCTGTACCGTAACACCCTGTATATAACCTCCACATTGACTCTGTACCGTAATACCCTGTATATAGCCTCCACATTGACTCTGTACCGTAACACCCTGTATATAGCCTCCACATTGACTCTGTACCGTAACACCCTGTATATAGCCTCCACATTGACTCTGTACCGTAACACCCTGTATATAGCCTCCACATTGACTCTGTACCGTAACACCCTGTATATAACCTCCACATTGACTCTGTACCGTAATACCCTGTATATAGCCTCCACATTGACTCTGTACCGTAACACCCTGTATATAGCCTCCACATTGACTCTGTACCGTAACACCCTGTATATAGCCTCCACATTGACTCTGTACCGTAACACCCTGTATATAGCCTCCACATTGACTCTGTACCGTAACACCCTGTATATAGCCTCCACATTGACTCTGTACCGTAACACCCTGTATATAACCTCCACATTGACTCTGTACCGTAATACCCTGTATATAGCCTCCACATTGACTCTGTACCGGTACACCCTGTATATAGCCTCCACATTGACTCTGTACCGTAACACCCTGTATATAGCCTCCACATTGACTCTGTACCGTAACACCCTGTATATAGCCTCCACATTGACTCTGTACCGTAATACCCTGTATATAGCCTCCACATTGACTCTGTACCGTAACACCCTGTATATAGCCTCCACATTGACTCTGTACCGTAACACCCTGTATATAGCCTCCACATTGACTCTGTACCGTAACACCCTGTATATAGCCTCCACATTGACTCTGTACCGTAATACCCTGTATATAGCCTCCACATTGACTCTGTACCGTAACACCCTGTATATAGCCTCCACATTGACTCTGTACCGTAACACCCTGTATATAGCCTCCACATTGACTCTGTACCGTAACACCCTGTATATAGCCTCCACATTGACTCTGTACCGTAATACCCTGTATATAGCTCTCCACATTGACTCTGTACCGTGTACCCCTGTATATAGCCTCCACATTGACTCTGTACCGTAACACCCTGTATATAGCCTCCACATTGACTCTGTACCGTAACACCCTGTATATAGCCTCCACATTGACTCTGTACCGTAATACCCTGTATATAGCCTCCACATTGACTCTGTACCGTAATACCCTGTATATAGCCTCCACATTGACTCTGTACCGTAACACCCTGTATATAGCCTCCACATTGACTCTGTACCGTAACACCCTGTATATAGCCTCCACATTGACTCTGTACCGTAACACCCTGTATATAGCCTCCACATTGACTCTGTACCGTAACACCCTGTATATAGCCTCCACATTGACTCTGTACCGTAATACCCTGTATATAGCCTCCACATTGACTCTGTACCGTAACACCCTGTATATAGCCTCCACATTGACTCTGTACCGTAACACCCTGTATATAGCCTCCACATTGACTCTGTACCGTAACACCCTGTATATAGCCTCCACATTGACTCTGTACCGTAACACCCTGTATATAGCCTCCACATTGACTCTGTACCGTAACACCCTGTATATAGCCTCCACATTGACTCTGTACCGTAATACCCTGTATATAGCCTCCACATTGACTCTGTACCGTAACACCCTGTATATAGCCTCCACATTGACTCTGTACCGTAACACCCTGTATATAGCCTCCACATTGACTCTGTACCGTAACACCCTGTATATAGCCTCCACATTGACTCTGTACCGTAACACCCTGTATATAGCCTCCACATTGACTCTGTACCGTAACACCCTGTATATAGCCTCCACATTGACTCTGTACCGTAACACCCTGTATATAGCCTCCACATTGACTCTGTACCGGTAACACCCTGTATATAGCCTCCACATTGACTCTGTACCGTAACACCCTGTATATAGCCTCCACATTGACTCTGTACCGTAATACCCTGTATATAGCCTCCACATTGACTCTGTACCGTAATACCCTGTATATAGCCTCCACATTGACTCTGTACCGGTACACCCTGTATATAGCCTCCACATTGACTCTGTACCGTAACACCCTGTATATAGCCTCCACATTGACTCTGTACCGTAACACCCTGTATATAGCCTCCACATTGACTCTGTACCGATACACCCTGTATATAGCCTCCACATTGACTCTGTACCGTAACACATCTCTGTACCGTAACACCCTGTATATAGCCTCCACATTGACTCTGTACCGTAACACCCTGTATATAGCCTCCACATTGACTCTGTACCGTAACACCCTGTATATAGCCTCCACATTGACTCTGTACCGTAACACCCTGTATATAGCCTCCACATTGACTCTGTACCGTAACACCCTGTATATAGCCTCCACATTGACTCTGTACCGTAATACCCTGTATATAGCCTCCACATTGACTCTGTACCGGTACACCCTGTATATAGCCTCCACATTGACTCTGTACCGTAACACCCTGTATATAGCCTCCACATTGACTCTGTACCGTAACACCCTGTATATAGCCTCCACATTGACTCTGTACCGTAACACCCTGTATATAGCCTCCACATTGACTCTGTACCGTAACACCCTGTATATAGCCTCCACATTGACTCTGTACCGTAACACCCTGTATATAGCCTCCACATTGACTCTGTACCGTAACACCCTGTATATAGCCTCCACATTGACTCTGTACCGAACACCCTGTATATAGCCTCCACATTGACTCTGTACCGTAATACCCTGTATATAGCCTCCACATTGACTCTGTACCGTAACACCCTGTATATAGCCTCCACATTGACTCTGTACCGTAACACCCTGTATATAGCCTCCACATTGACTCTGTACCGTAACACCCTGTATATAGCCTCCACATTGACTCTGTACCGTAACACCCTGTATATAGCCTCCACATTGACTCTGTACCGTAACACCCTGTATATAGCCTCCACATTGACTCTGTACCGTAACACCCTGTATATAGCCTCCACATTGACTCTGTACCGGTAACACCCTGTATATAGCCTCCACATTGACTCTGTACCGTAACACCCTGTATATAGCCTCCACATTGACTCTGTACCGTAACACCCTGTATATAGCCTCCACATTGACTCTGTACCGTAACACCCTGTATATAGCCTCCACATTGACTCTGTACCGTAACACCCTGTATATAGCCTCCACATTGACTCTGTACCGTAACACCCTGTATATAGCCTCCACATTGACTCTGTACCGTAACACCCTGTATATAACCTCCACATTGACTCTGTACCGTAATACCCTGTATATAGCCTCCACATTGACTCTGTACCGTAACACCCTGTATATAGCCTCCACATTGACTCTGTACCGTAACACCCTGTATATAGCCTCCACATTGACTCTGTACCGTAACACCCTGTATATAGCCTCCACATTGACTCTGTACCGTAACACCCTGTATATAGCCTCCACATTGACTCTGTACCGTAACACCCTGTATATAGCCTCCACATTGACTCTGTACCGTAACACCCTGTATATAGCCTCCACATTGACTCTGTACCGTAACACCCTGTATATAGCCTCCACATTGACTCTGTACCGTAACACCCTGTATATAGCCTCCACATTGACTCTGTACCGTAATACCCTGTATATAGCCTCCACATTGACTCTGTACCGTAACACCCTGTATATAGCCTCCACATTGACTCTGTACCGTAACACCCTGTATATAGCCTCCACATTGACTCTGTACCGTAACACCCTGTATATAGCCTCCACATTGACTCTGTACCGTAATACCCTGTATATAGCCTCCACATTGACTCTGTACCGTAATACCCTGTATATAGCCTCCACATTGACTCTGTACCGGTACACCCTGTATATAGCCTCCACATTGACTCTGTACCGTAACACCCTGTATATAGCCTCCACATTGACTCTGTACCGTAACACCCTGTATATAGCCTCCACATTGACTCTGTACCGTAACACCCTGTATATAGCCTCCACATTGACTCTGTACCGTAATACCCTGTATATAGCCTCCACATTGACTCTGTACCGTAACACCCTGTATATAGCCTCCACATTGACTCTGTACCGTAACACCCTGTATATAGCCTCCACATTGACTCTGTACCGTAACACCCTGTATATAGCCTCCACATTGACTCTGTACCGTAACACCCTGTATATAGCCTCCACATTGACTCTGTACCGTAATACCCTGTATATAGCCTCCACATTGACTCTGTACCGTAACACCCTGTATATAGCCTCCACATTGACTCTGTACCGTAACACCCTGTATATAGCCTCCACATTGACTCTGTACCGTAACACCCTGTATATAGCCTCCACATTGACTCTGTACCGTAATACCCTGTATATAGCCTCCACATTGACTCTGTACCGTAACACCCTGTATATAGCCTCCACATTGACTCTGTACCGTAACACCCTGTATATAGCCTCCACATTGACTCTGTACCGTAACACCCTGTATATAGCCTCCACATTGACTCTGTACCGTAACACCCTGTATATAGCCTCCACATTGACTCTGTACCGTAATACCCTGTATATAGCCTCCACATTGACTCTGTACCGTAACACCCTGTATATAGCCTCCACATTGACTCTGTACCGTAACACCCTGTATATAGCCTCCACATTGACTCTGTACCGTAACACCCTGTATATAGCCTCCACATTGACTCTGTACCGTAACACCCTGTATATAGCCTCCACATTGACTCTGTACCGTAACACCCTGTATATAGCCTCCACATTGACTCTGTACCGTAATACCCTGTATATAGCCTCCACATTGACTCTGTACCGTAACACCCTGTATATAGCCTCCACATTGACTCTGTACCGTAACACCCTGTATATAGCCTCCACATTGACTCTGTACCGTAATACCCTGTATATAGCCTCCACATTGACTCTGTACCGTAATACCCTGTATATAGCCTCCACATTGACTCTGTACCGCAACACCCTGTATATAGCCTCCACATTGACTCTGTACCGTAACACCCTGTATATAGCCTCCACATTGACTCTGTACCGTAACACCCTGTATATAGCCTCCACATTGACTCTGTACCGTAACACCCTGTATATAGCCTCCACATTGACTCTGTACCGTAACACCCTGTATATAGCCTCCACATTGACTCTGTACCGTAACACCCTGTATATAGCCTCCACATTGACTCTGTACCGTAATACCCTGTATATAGCCTCCACATTGACTCTGTACCGTAATACCCTGTATATAGCCTCCACATTGACTCTGTACCGTAACACCCTGTATATAGCCTCCACATTGACTCTGTACCGTAACACCCTGTATATAGCCTCCACATTGACTCTGTACCGTAATACCCTGTATATAGCCTCCACATTGACTCTGTACCGTAATACCCTGTATATAGCCTCCACATTGACTCTGTACCGTAATACCCTGTATATAGCCTCCACATTGACTCTGTACCGTAACACCCTGTATATAGCCTCCACATTGACTCTGTACCGTAACACCCTGTATATAGCCTCCACATTGACTCTGTACCGTAACACCCTGTATATAGCCTCCACATTGACTCTGTACCGTAATACCCTGTATATAGCCTCCACATTGACTCTGTACCGTAATACCCTGTATATAGCCTCCACATTGACTCTGTACCGTAACACCCTGTATATAGCCTCCACATTGACTCTGTACCGTAACACCCTGTATATAGCCTCCACATTGACTCTGTACCGTAACACCCTGTATATAGCCTCCACATTGACTCTGTACCGTAACACCCTGTATATAGCCTCCACATTGACTCTGTACCGTAACACCCTGTATATAGCCTCCACATTGACTCTGTACCGTAATACCCTGTATATAGCCTCCACATTGACTCTGTACCGTAACACCCTGTATATAGCCTCCACATTGACTCTGTACCGTAACACCCTGTATATAGCCTCCACATTGACTCTGTACCGTAACACCCTGTATATAGCCTCCACATTGACTCTGTACCGTAACACCCTGTATATAGCCTCCACATTGACTCTGTACCGTAACACCCTGTATATAGCCTCCACATTGACTCTGTACCGTAACACCCTGTATATAGCCTCCACATTGACTCTGTACCGGTAACACCCTGTATATAGCCTCCACATTGACTCTGTACCGTAACACCCTGTATATAGCCTCCACATTGACTCTGTACCGTAATACCCTGTATATAGCCTCCACATTGACTCTGTACCGTAATACCCTGTATATAGCCTCCACATTGACTCTGTACCGGTAACACCCTGTATATAGCCTCCACATTGACTCTGTACCGTAACACCCTGTATATAGCCTCCACATTGACTCTGTACCGTAACACCCTGTATATAGCCTCCACATTGACTCTGTACCGTAACACCCTGTATATAGCCTCCACATTGACTCTGTACCGGTAACACCCTGTATATAGCCTCCACATTGACTCTGTACCGTAACACCCTGTATATAGCCTCCACATTGACTCTGTACCGTAACACCCTGTATATAGCCTCCACATTGACTCTGTACCGTAACACCCTGTATATAGCCTCCACATTGACTCTGTACCGTAATACCCTGTATATAGCCTCCACATTGACTCTGTACCGTAACACCCTGTATATAGCCTCCACATTGACTCTGTACCGTACACCCTGTATATAGCCTCCACATTGACTCTGTACCGTAACACCCTGTATATAGCCTCCACATTGACTCTGTACCGTAACACCCTGTATATAGCCTCCACATTGACTCTGTACCGTAATACCCTGTATATAGCCTCCACATTGACTCTGTACCGTAACACCCTGTATATAGCCTCCACATTGACTCTGTACCGTAACACCCTGTATATAGCCTCCACATTGACTCTGTACCGTAACACCCTGTATATAGCCTCCACATTGACTCTGTACCGTAACACCCTGTATATAGCCTCCACATTGACTCTGTACCGTAATACCCTGTATATAGCCTCCACATTGACTCTGTACCGTAACACCCTGTATATAGCCTCCACATTGACTCTGTACCGTAACACCCTGTATATAGCCTCCACATTGACTCTGTACCGTAACACCCTGTATATAGCCTCCACATTGACTCTGTACCGTAACACCCTGTATATAGCCTCCACATTGACTCTGTACCGTAACACCCTGTATATAGCCTCCACATTGACTCTGTACCGTAATACCCTGTATATAGCCTCCACATTGACTCTGTACCGTAATACCCTGTATATAGCCTCCACATTGACTCTGTACCGTAACACCCTGTATATAGCCTCCACATTGACTCTGTACCGTAACACCCTGTATATAGCCTCCACATTGACTCTGTACCGTAATACCCTGTATATAGCCTCCACATTGACTCTGTACCGTAACACCCTGTATATAGCCTCCACATTGACTCTGTACCGTAACACCCTGTATATAGCCTCCACATTGACTCTGTACCGTAACACCCTGTATATAGCCTCCACATTGACTCTGTACCGTAATACCCTGTATATAGCCTCCACATTGACTCTGTACCGTAACACCCTGTATATAGCCTCCACATTGACTCTGTACCGTAATACCCTGTATATAGCCTCCACATTGACTCTGTACCGTAATACCCTGTATATAGCCTCCACATTGACTCTGTACCGTAACACCCTGTATATAGCCTCCACATTGACTCTGTACCGTAATACCCTGTATATAGCCTCCACATTGACTCTGTACCGTAATACCCTGTATATAGCCTCCACATTGACTCTGTACCGTAATACCCTGTATATAGCCTCCACATTGACTCTGTACCGTAATACCCTGTATATAGCCTCCACATTGACTCTGTACCGTAATACCCTGTATATAGCCTCCACATTGACTCTGTACCGTAATACCCTGTATATAGCCTCCACATTGACTCTGTACCGTAACACCCTGTATATAGCCTCCACATTGACTCTGTACCGTAATACCCTGTATATAGCCTCCACATTGACTCTGTACCGTAATACCCTGTATATAGCCTCCACATTGACTCTGTACCGTAACACCCTGTATATAGCCTCCACATTGACTCTGTACCGTAACACCCTGTATATAGCCTCCACATTGACTCTGTACCGTAACACCCTGTATATAGCCTCCACATTGACTCTGTACCGTAATACCCTGTATATAGCCTCCACATTGACTCTGTACCGTAACACCCTGTATATAGCCTCCACATTGACTCTGTACCGTAATACCCTGTATATAGCCTCCACATTGACTCTGTACCGTAATACCCTGTATATAGCCTCCACATTGACTCTGTACCGTAATACCCTGTATATAGCCTCCACATTGACTCTGTACCGTAATACCCTGTATATAGCCTCCACATTGACTCTGTACCGTAATACCCTGTATATAGCCTCCACATTGACTCTGTACCGTAATACCCTGTATATAGCCTCCACATTGACTCTGTACCGTAACACCCTGTATATAGCCTCCACATTGACTCTGTACCGTAATACCCTGTATATAGCCTCCACATTGACTCTGTACCGTAATACCCTGTATATAGCCTCCACATTGACTCTGTACCGTAATACCCTGTATATAGCCTCCACATTGACTCTGTACCGTAATACCCTGTATATAGCCTCCACATTGACTCTGTACCGTAATACCCTGTATATAGCCTCCACATTGACTCTGTACCGTAATACCCTGTATATAGCCTCCACATTGACTCTGTACCGTAATACCCTGTATATAGCCTCCACATTGACTCTGTACCGTAATACCCTGTATATAGCCTCCACATTGACTCTGTACCGTAATACCCTGTATATAGCCTCCACATTGACTCTGTACCGTAATACCCTGTATATAGCCTCCACATTGACTCTGTACCGTAACACCCTGTATATAGCCTCCACATTGACTCTGTACCGTAACACCCTGTATATAGCCTCCACATTGACTCTGTACCGTAACACCCTGTATATAGCCTCCACATTGACTCTGTACCGTAATACCCTGTATATAGCCTCCACATTGACTCTGTACCGTAACACCCTGTATATAGCCTCCACATTGACTCTGTACCGTAATACCCTGTATATAGCCTCCACATTGACTCTGTACCGTAATACCCTGTATATAGCCTCCACATTGACTCTGTACCGTAATACCCTGTATATAGCCTCCACATTGACTCTGTACCGTAATACCCTGTATATAGCCTCCACATTGACTCTGTACCGTAATACCCTGTATATAGCCTCCACATTGACTCTGTACCGTAATACCCTGTATATAGCCTCCACATTGACTCTGTACCGTAATACCCTGTATATAGCCTCCACATTGACTCTGTACCGTAATACCCTGTATATAGCCTCCACATTGACTCTGTACCGTAATACCCTGTATATAGCCTCCACATTGACTCTGTACCGTAATACCCTGTATATAGCCTCCACATTGACTCTGTACCGTAATACCCTGTATATAGCCTCCACATTGACTCTGTACCGTAATACCCTGTATATAGCCTCCACATTGACTCTGTACCGTAATACCCTGTATATAGCCTCCACATTGACTCTGTACCGTAATACCCTGTATATAGCCTCCACATTGACTCTGTACCGTAATACCCTGTATATAGCCTCCACATTGACTCTGTACCGTAACACCCTGTATATAGCCTCCACATTGACTCTGTACCGTAATACCCTGTATATAGCCTCCACATTGACTCTGTACCGTAACACCCTGTATATAGCCTCCACATTGACTCTGTACCGTAACACCCTGTATATAGCCTCCACATTGACTCTGTACCGTAACACCCTGTATATAGCCTCCACATTGACTCTGTACCGTAATACCCTGTATATAGCCTCCACATTGACTCTGTACCGTAACACCCTGTATATAGCCTCCACATTGACTCTGTACCGTAATACCCTGTATATAGCCTCCACATTGACTCTGTACCGTAATACCCTGTATATAGCCTCCACATTGACTCTGTACCGTAATACCCTGTATATAGCCTCCACATTGACTCTGTACCGTAATACCCTGTATATAGCCTCCACATTGACTCTGTACCGTAATACCCTGTATATAGCCTCCACATTGACTCTGTACCGTAATACCCTGTATATAGCCTCCACATTGACTCTGTACCGTAATACCCTGTATATAGCCTCCACATTGACTCTGTACCGTAACACCCTGTATATAGCCTCCACATTGACTCTGTACCGTAATACCCTGTATATAGCCTCCACATTGACTCTGTACCGTAATACCCTGTATATAGCCTCCACATTGACTCTGTACCGTAATACCCTGTATATAGCCTCCACATTGACTCTGTACCGTAATACCCTGTATATAGCCTCCACATTGACTCTGTACCGTAATACCCTGTATATAGCCTCCACATTGACTCTGTACCGTAACACCCTGTATATAGCCTCCACATTGACTCTGTACCGTAACACCCTGTATATAGCCTCCACATTGACTCTGTACCGTAATACCCTGTATATAGCCTCCACATTGACTCTGTACCGTAATACCCCTGTATATAGCCTCCACATTGACTCTGTACCGTAATACCCTGTATATAGCCTCCACATTGACTCTGTACCGTAATACCCTGTATATAGCCTCCACATTGACTCTGTACCGTAATACCCTGTATATAGCCTCCACATTGACTCTGTACCGTAATACCCTGTATATAGCCTCCACATTGACTCTGTACCGTAATACCCTGTATATAGCCTCCACATTGACTCTGTACCGTAATACCCTGTATATAGCCTCCACATTGACTCTGTACCGTAATACCCTGTATATAGCCTCCACATTGACTCTGTACCGTAATACCCTGTATATAGCCTCCACATTGACTCTGTACCGTAATACCCTGTATATAGCCTCCACATTGACTCTGTACCGTAATACCCTGTATATAGCCTCCACATTGACTCTGTACCGTAATACCCTGTATATAGCCTCCACATTGACTCTGTACCGTAATACCCTGTATATAGCCTCCACATTGACTCTGTACCGTAATACCCTGTATATAGCCTCCACATTGACTCTGTACCGTAACACCCTGTATATAGCCTCCACATTGACTCTGTACCGTAATACCCTGTATATAGCCTCCACATTGACTCTGTACCGTAATACCCTGTATATAGCCTCCACATTGACTCTGTACCGTAATACCCTGTATATAGCCTCCACATTGACTCTGTACCGTAATACCCTGTATATAGCCTCCACATTGACTCTGTACCGTAATACCCTGTATATAGCCTCCACATTGACTCTGTACCGTAACACCCTGTATATAGCCTCCACATTGACTCTGTACCGTAATACCCTGTATATAGCCTCCACATTGACTCTGTACCGTAATACCCTGTATATAGCCTCCACATTGACTCTGTACCGTAATACCCTGTATATAGCCTCCACATTGACTCTGTACCGTAATACCCTGTATATAGCCTCCACATTGACTCTGTACCGTAATACCCTGTATATAGCCTCCACATTGACTCTGTACCGTAACACCCTGTATATAGCCTCCACATTGACTCTGTACCGTAATACCCTGTATATAGCCTCCACATTGACTCTGTACCGTAACACCCTGTATATAGCCTCCACATTGACTCTGTACCGTAATACCCTGTATATAGCCTCCACATTGACTCTGTACCGTAATACCCTGTATATAGCCTCCACATTGACTCTGTACCGTAACACCCTGTATATAGCCTCCACATTGACTCTGTACCGTAATACCCTGTATATAGCCTCCACATTGACTCTGTACCGTAACACCCTGTATATAGCCTCCACATTGACTCTGTACCGTAATACCCTGTATATAGCCTCCACATTGACTCTGTACCGTAATACCCTGTATATAGCCTCCACATTGACTCTGTACCGTAATACCCTGTATATAGCCTCCACATTGACTCTGTACCGTAACACCCTGTATATAGCCTCCACATTGACTCTGTACCGTAATACCCTGTATATAGCCTCCACATTGACTCTGTACCGTAATACCCTGTATATAGCCTCCACATTGACTCTGTACCGTAATACCCTGTATATAGCCTCCACATTGACTCTGTACCGTAATACCCTGTATATAGCCTCCACATTGACTCTGTACCGTAATACCCTGTATATAGCCTCCACATTGACTCTGTACCGTAATACCCTGTATATAGCCTCCACATTGACTCTGTACCGTAATACCCTGTATATAGCCTCCACATTGACTCTGTACCGTAATACCCTGTATATAGCCTCCACATTGACTCTGTACCGTAATACCCTGTATATAGCCTCCACATTGACTCTGTACCGTAACACCCTGTATATAGCCTCCACATTGACTCTGTACCGTAATACCCTGTATATAGCCTCCACATTGACTCTGTACCGTAATACCCTGTATATAGCCTCCACATTGACTCTGTACCGTAATACCCTGTATATAGCCTCCACATTGACTCTGTACCGTAATACCCTGTATATAGCCTCCACATTGACTCTGTACCGTAATACCCTGTATATAGCCTCCACATTGACTCTGTACCGTAACACCCTGTATATAGCCTCCACATTGACTCTGTACCGTAATACCCTGTATATAGCCTCCACATTGACTCTGTACCGTAATACCCTGTATATAGCCTCCACATTGACTCTGTACCGTAATACCCCTGTATATAGCCTCCACATTGACTCTGTACCGTAATACCCTGTATATAGCCTCCACATTGACTCTGTACCGTAATACCCTGTATATAGCCTCCACATTGACTCTGTACCGTAATACCCTGTATATAGCCTCCACATTGACTCTGTACCGTAATACCCTGTATATAGCCTCCACATTGACTCTGTACCGTAATACCCTGTATATAGCCTCCACATTGACTCTGTACCGTAACACCCTGTATATAGCCTCCACATTGACTCTGTACCGTAACACCCTGTATATAGCCTCCACATTGACTCTGTACCGTAACACCCTGTATATAGCCTCCACATTGACTCTGTACCGTAATACCCTGTATATAGCCTCCACATTGACTCTGTACCGTAACACCCTGTATATAGCCTCCACATTGACTCTGTACCGTAACACCCTGTATATAGCCTCCACATTGACTCTGTACCGTAATACCCTGTATATAGCCTCCACATTGACTCTGTACCGTAATACCCTGTATATAGCCTCCACATTGACTCTGTACCGTAATACCCTGTATATAGCCTCCACATTGACTCTGTACCGTAATACCCTGTATATAGCCTCCACATTGACTCTGTACCGTAATACCCTGTATATAGCCTCCACATTGACTCTGTACCGTAACACCCTGTATATAGCCTCCACATTGACTCTGTACCGTAATACCCTGTATATAGCCTCCACATTGACTCTGTACCGTAATACCCTGTATATAGCCTCCACATTGACTCTGTACCGTAACACCCTGTATATAGCCTCCACATTGACTCTGTACCGTAATACCCTGTATATAGCCTCCACATTGACTCTGTACCGTAATACCCCTGTATATAGCCTCCACATTGACTCTGTACCGTAACACCCTGTATATAGCCTCCACATTGACTCTGTACCGTAACACCCTGTATATAGCCTCCACATTGACTCTGTACCGTAATACCCTGTATATAGCCTCCACATTGACTCTGTACCGTAACACCCTGTATATAGCCTCCACATTGACTCTGTACCGTAATACCCTGTATATAGCCTCCACATTGACTCTGTACCGTAATACCCTGTATATAGCCTCCACATTGACTCTGTACCGTAATACCCTGTATATAGCCTCCACATTGACTCTGTACCGTAACACCCTGTATATAGCCTCCACATTGACTCTGTACCGTAACACCCTGTATATAGCCTCCACATTGACTCTGTACCGTAATACCCTGTATATAGCCTCCACATTGACTCTGTACCGTAATACCCTGTATATAGCCTCCACATTGACTCTGTACCGTAACACCCTGTATATAGCCTCCACATTGACTCTGTACCGTAATACCCTGTATATAGCCTCCACATTGACTCTGTACCGTAACACCCTGTATATAGCCTCCACATTGACTCTGTACCGTAACACCCTGTATATAGCCTCCACATTGACTCTGTACCGTAACACCCTGTATATAGCCTCCACATTGACTCTGTACCGTAACACCCTGTATATAGCCTCCACATTGACTCTGTACCGTAACACCCTGTATATAGCCTCCACATTGACTCTGTACCGTAACACCCTGTATATAGCCTCCACATTGACTCTGTACCGTAATACCTCTGTATATAGCCTCCACATTGACTCTGTACCGTAATACCCTGTATATAGCCTCCACATTGACTCTGTACCGTAACACCCTGTATATAGCCTCCACATTGACTCTGTACCGTAACACCCTGTATATAGCCTCCACATTGACTCTGTACCGTAATACCCTGTATATAGCCTCCACATTGACTCTGTACCGTAATACCCTGTATATAGCCTCCACATTGACTCTGTACCGTAATACCCTGTATATAGCCTCCACATTGACTCTGTACCGTAACACCCTGTATATAGCCTCCACATTGACTCTGTACCGTAATACCCTGTATATAGCCTCCACATTGACTCTGTACCGTAACACCCTGTATATAGCCTCCACATTGACTCTGTACCGTAATACCCTGTATATAGCCTCCACATTGACTCTGTACCGTAACACCCTGTATATAGCCTCCACATTGACTCTGTACCGTAACACCCTGTATATAGCCTCCACATTGACTCTGTACCGTAATACCCTGTATATAGCCTCCACATTGACTCTGTACCGTAATACCCTGTATATAGCCTCCACATTGACTCTGTACCGTAATACCCTGTATATAGCCTCCACATTGACTCTGTACCGTAACACCCTGTATATAGCCTCCACATTGACTCTGTACCGTAACACCCTGTATATAGCCTCCACATTGACTCTGTACCGTAATACCCTGTATATAGCCTCCACATTGACTCTGTACCGTAATACCCTGTATATAGCCTCCACATTGACTCTGTACCGTAATACCCTGTATATAGCCTCCACATTGACTCTGTACCGTAACACCCTGTATATAGCCTCCACATTGACTCTGTACCGTAACACCCTGTATATAGCCTCCACATTGACTCTGTACCGTAACACCCTGTATATAGCCTCCACATTGACTCTGTACCGTAACACCCTGTATATAGCCTCCACATTGACTCTGTACCGTAACACCCTGTATATAGCCTCCACATTGACTCTGTACCGTAATACCCTGTATATAGCCTCCACATTGACTCTGTACCGTAACACCCTGTATATAGCCTCCACATTGACTCTGTACCGTAATACCCTGTATATAGCCTCCACATTGACTCTGTACCGTAACACCCTGTATATAGCCTCCACATTGACTCTGTACCGTAACACCCTGTATATAGCCTCCACATTGACTCTGTACCGTAATACCCTGTATATAGCCTCCACATTGACTCTGTACCGTAATACCCTGTATATAGCCTCCACATTGACTCTGTACCGTAATACCCTGTATATAGCCTCCACATTGACTCTGTACCGTAACACCCTGTATATAGCCTCCACATTGACTCTGTACCGTAATACCCTGTATATAGCCTCCACATTGACTCTGTACCGTAATACCCTGTATATAGCCTCCACATTGACTCTGTACCGTAATACCCTGTATATAGCCTCCACATTGACTCTGTACCGTAACACCCTGTATATAGCCTCCACATTGACTCTGTACCGTAATACCCTGTATATAGCCTCCACATTGACTCTGTACCGTAACACCCTGTATATAGCCTCCACATTGACTCTGTACCGTAACACCCTGTATATAGCCTCCACATTGACTCTGTACCGTAATACCCTGTATATAGCCTCCACATTGACTCTGTACCGTAACACCCTGTATATAGCCTCCACATTGACTCTGTACCGTAATACCCTGTATATAGCCTCCACATTGACTCTGTACCGTAATACCCTGTATATAGCCTCCACATTGACTCTGTACCGTAATACCCTGTATATAGCCTCCACATTGACTCTGTACCGTAATACCCTGTATATAGCCTCCACATTGACTCTGTACCGTAACACCCTGTATATAGCCTCCACATTGACTCTGTACCGTAATACCCTGTATATAGCCTCCACATTGACTCTGTACCGTAATACCCTGTATATAGCCTCCACATTGACTCTGTACCGTAACACCCTGTATATAGCCTCCACATTGACTCTGTACCGTAATACCCTGTATATAGCCTCCACATTGACTCTGTACCGTAATACCCTGTATATAGCCTCCACATTGACTCTGTACCGTAATACCCTGTATATAGCCTCCACATTGACTCTGTACCGTAACACCCTGTATATAGCCTCCACATTGACTCTGTACCGTAATACCCTGTATATAGCCTCCACATTGACTCTGTACCGGTACCTCCCTGTATATAGCCTCCACATTGACTCTGTACCGTAATACCCTGTATATAGCCTCCACATTGACTCTGTACCGTAACACCCTGTATATAGCCTCCACATTGACTCTGTACCGTAACACCCTGTATATAGCCTCCACATTGACTCTGTACCGTAATACCCTGTATATAGCCTCCACATTGACTCTGTACCGTAATACCCTGTATATAGCCTCCACATTGACTCTGTACCGTAATACCCTGTATATAGCCTCCACATTGACTCTGTACCGTAACACCCTGTATATAGCCTCCACATTGACTCTGTACCGTAATACCCTGTATATAGCCTCCACATTGACTCTGTACCGTAACACCCTGTATATAGCCTCCACATTGACTCTGTACCGTAATACCCTGTATATAGCCTCCACATTGACTCTGTACCGTAACACCCTGTATATAGCCTCCACATTGACTCTGTACCGTAATACCCTGTATATAGCCTCCACATTGACTCTGTACCGTAATACCCTGTATATAGCCTCCACATTGACTCTGTACCGTAACACCCTGTATATAGCCTCCACATTGACTCTGTACCGTAATACCCTGTATATAGCCTCCACATTGACTCTGTACCGTAATACCCTGTATATAGCCTCCACATTGACTCTGTACCGTAACACCCTGTATATAGCCTCCACATTGACTCTGTACCGTAACACCCTGTATATAGCCTCCACATTGACTCTGTACCGTAACACCCTGTATATAGCCTCCACATTGACTCTGTACCGTAACACCCTGTATATAGCCTCCACATTGACTCTGTACCGTAACACCCTGTATATAGCCTCCACATTGACTCTGTACCGTAACACCCTGTATATAGCCTCCACATTGACTCTGTACCGTAACACCCTGTATATAGCCTCCACATTGACTCTGTACCGTAATACCCTGTATATAGCCTCCACATTGACTCTGTACCGTAATACCCTGTATATAGCCTCCACATTGACTCTGTACCGTAACACCCTGTATATAGCCTCCACATTGACTCTGTACCGTAACACCCTGTATATAGCCTCCACATTGACTCTGTACCGTAACACCCTGTATATAGCCTCCACATTGACTCTGTACCGTAACACCCTGTATATAGCCTCCACATTGACTCTGTACCGTAACACCCTGTATATAGCCTCCACATTGACTCTGTACCGTAACACCCTGTATATAGCCTCCACATTGACTCTGTACCGTAACACCCTGTATATAGCCTCCACATTGACTCTGTACCGTAATACCCTGTATATAGCCTCCACATTGACTCTGTACCGTAATACCCTGTATATAGCCTCCACATTGACTCTGTACCGTAACACCCTGTATATAGCCTCCACATTGACTCTGTACCGTAACACCCTGTATATAGCCTCCACATTGACTCTGTACCGTAATACCCTGTATATAGCCTCCACATTGACTCTGTACCGTAATACCCTGTATATAGCCTCCACATTGACTCTGTACCGTAATACCCTGTATATAGCCTCCACATTGACTCTGTACCGTAATACCCTGTATATAGCCTCCACATTGACTCTGTACCGTAATACCCTGTATATAGCCTCCACATTGACTCTGTACCGTAATACCCTGTATATAGCCTCCACATTGACTCTGTACCGTAATACCCTGTATATAGCCTCCACATTGACTCTGTACCGTAACACCCTGTATATAGCCTCCACATTGACTCTGTACCGTAACACCCTGTATATAGCCTCCACATTGACTCTGTACCGTAACACCCTGTATATAGCCTCCACATTGACTCTGTACCGTAATACCCTGTATATAGCCTCCACATTGACTCTGTACCGTAATACCCTGTATATAGCCTCCACATTGACTCTGTACCGTAACACCCTGTATATAGCCTCCACATTGACTCTGTACCGTAACACCCTGTATATAGCCTCCACATTGACTCTGTACCGTAACACCCTGTATATAGCCTCCACATTGACTCTGTACCGTAACACCCTGTATATAGCCTCCACATTGACTCTGTACCGGTAACACCCTGTATATAGCCTCCACATTGACTCTGTACCGTAATACCCCTGTATATAGCCTCCACATTGACTCTGTACCGAGTACCCTGTATATAGCCTCCACATTGACTCTGTACCGTAATACCCTGTATATAGCCTCCACATTGACTCTGTACCGTAATACCCTGTATATAGCCTCCACATTGACTCTGTACCGCAATACCCTGTATATAGCCTCCACATTGACTCTGTACCGTAACACCCTGTATATAGCCTCCACATTGACTCTGTACCGTAACACCCTGTATATAGCCTCCACATTGACTCTGTACCGTAATACCCTGTATATAGCCTCCACATTGACTCTGTACCGTAATACCCCTGTATATAGCCTCCACATTGACTCTGTACCGTAATACCCTGTATATAGCCTCCACATTGACTCTGTACCGTAATACCCTGTATATAGCCTCCACATTGACTCTGTACCGTAATACCCTGTATATAGCCTCCACATTGACTCTGTACCGGTAATACCCTGTATATAGCCTCCACATTGACTCTGTACCGTAACACCCTGTATATAGCCTCCACATTGACTCTGTACCGTAACACCCTGTATATAGCCTCCACATTGACTCTGTACCGTAATACCCTGTATATAGCCTCCACATTGACTCTGTACCGTAATACCCTGTATATAGCCTCCACATTGACTCTGTACCGTAATACCCTGTATATAGCCTCCACATTGACTCTGTACCGTAACACCCTGTATATAGCCTCCACATTGACTCTGTACCGGTACACCCTGTATATAGCCTCCACATTGACTCTGTACCGTAATACCCTGTATATAGCCTCCACATTGACTCTGTACCGTAATACCCTGTATATAGCCTCCACATTGACTCTGTACCGTAACACCCTGTATATAGCCTCCACATTGACTCTGTACCGGTACTCCCTGTATATAGCCTCCACATTGACTCTGTACCGGTACACCCTGTATATAGCCTCCACATTGACTCTGTACCGTAACACCCTGTATATAGCCTCCACATTGACTCTGTACCGTAACACCCTGTATATAGCCTCCACATTGACTCTGTACCGTAACACCCTGTATATAGCCTCCACATTGACTCTGTACCGTAACACCCTGTATATAGCCTCCACATTGACTCTGTACCGTAACACCCTGTATATAGCCTCCACATTGACTCTGTACCGTAATACCCTGTATATAGCCTCCACATTGACTCTGTACCGGTACACCCTGTATATAGCCTCCACATTGACTCTGTACCGTAACACCCTGTATATAGCCTCCACATTGACTCTGTACCGTAACACCCTGTATATAGCCTCCACATTGACTCTGTACCGTAACACCCTGTATATAGCCTCCACATTGACTCTGTACCGTAATACCCTGTATATAGCCTCCACATTGACTCTGTACCGTAACACCCTGTATATAGCCTCCACATTGACTCTGTACCGGTACACCCTGTATATAGCCTCCACATTGACTCTGTACCGGTACACCCTGTATATAGCCTCCACATTGACTCTGTACCGTATACCCTGTATATAGCCTCCACATTGACTCTGTACCGTAATACCCTGTATATAGCCTCCACATTGACTCTGTACCGTAACACCCTGTATATAGCCTCCACATTGACTCTGTACCGTAATACCCTGTATATAGCCTCCACATTGACTCTGTACCGTAACACCCTGTATATAGCCTCCACATTGACTCTGTACCGTAACACCCTGTATATAGCCTCCACATTGACTCTGTACCGTAACACCCTGTATATAGCCTCCACATTGACTCTGTACCGTAACACCCTGTATATAGCCTCCACATTGACTCTGTACCGTAATACCCTGTATATAGCCTCCACATTGACTCTGTACCGTAGTACCCCTGTATATAGCCTCCACATTGACTCTGTACCAGTACCCCCTGTATATAGCCTCCACATTGACTCTGTACCAGTAACCCCTGTATATAGCCTCCACATTGACTCTGTACCGTAACACCCTGTATATAGCCTCCACATTGACTCTGTACCGTAATACCCTGTATATAGCCTCCACATTGACTCTGTACTGGTACCCCTGTATATAGCCTCCACATTGACTCTGTACCGGTACACCCTGTATATAGCCTCCACATTGACTCTGTACCGTAATACCCTGTATATAGCCTCCACATTGACTCTGTACCGTAATACCCTGTATATAGCCTCCACATTGACTCTGTACCGTAACACCCTGTATATAGCCTCCACATTGACTCTGTACCGTAATACCCTGTATATAGCCTCCACATTGACTCTGTACCGGTAACACCCTGTATATAGCCTCCACATTGACTCTGTACCGGTACCCCTGTATATAGCCTCCACATTGACTCTGTACCGTAACACCCTGTATATAGCCTCCACATTGACTCTGTACCGTAATACCCTGTATATAGCCTCCACATTGACTCTGTACCGTAATACCCTGTATATAGCCTCCACATTGACTCTGTACCGGTACCCCCTGTATATAGCCTCCACATTGACTCTGTACCGTAATACCCTGTATATAGCCTCATTATTGTTATTCTTATTGTGTTACTTTTTGTAATTTTAAAATGTAATTTATTTGGTAAATATTTTTGAACCCTTCTTGAACTGCACTGTTGGTTAAGGGCTTGCATTTCACTGTAAAGTTTGTGGCGTAAATCTGCATCGAGCCTTCACCGTGCACACACGGAGCTCTTCACCGTGCACACGGAGCTTCACCGTGCGCTGCCACTTTAAGAGCGCATCAGCAGTAAGGAAGGAGGGCGATAAAGAGAGCTCATTCAGCTCTTTGGGGAGGGGCTCTGGGTGGCGCGACAGTTTGATTGTGTGTGCTGTTCTGCAGTTTTGTTTGTTTTCAGCGTTTGTAGTTTATAAAGTATTTAACTCAATCATCGGTGTGACCGCCTAGGTCGAGGTTGTTATGATCGCATGGATTAGTAGCAACATTGTTGCTTTGACATACAAAACCAACAAACCATCGGACGGTCAGACAGTACACCGCCCTGAAGACCACAGCTAAGATCTCTTGTTCTCTTCTCTCTTCTTCCCTCTATCGCTCCAGTGCTTTACCCTGCAACAGACCCTCTATCGCTCCAGTGCTTTACCCTGCAACAGACCCTCTATCGTTCCAGTGCTTTACCCTGCAACAGACCCTCTATCGCTCCAGTGCTTTACCCTGCAACAGACCCTCTATCTTTCCAGTGCTTTACCCTGCAACAGACCCTCTATCTTTCCAGTGCTTTACCCTGCAACATACCCTCTATTTCTCTCCCCTCTATCGTTCCAGTCCTTTACCCTGCAACAGACCCTCTATTTCTCTCCCTCTATCAGTCCTTACCCTGCAACAGACCCTCTATCGTTCCAGTGCTTTACCCTGCAACAGACTCTCTATTTTTCCAATGCACTTCCCATTGAAGTTCATTAGAGCTGGACTATTATTGCCCTGCCAGAAGTATTTTGATGGACATTTTAGTTAAAAGGGAGGTTGCTTGCAAGTTGTGTATTGTTATGTGAACTGTATTGAGGTGAAGTGTACTAATGACATGTGGCCGAGAAGATTGTGGACATTTTTAAGGCCTTTGTTGTGTCGATGAACACCCCCCACATTCATACCCTCTGCACTCATCCACTAGAAAATAATACAGATTATTGTAAATCCTCTGTTGATGACTGGGGTCGCTCTTGTATGAAGTTGCTGTTGAATTACTCTGCCATTATTAGTATTAGTATTATTGTCTGAGGTATTCTGGGTGGGGTTACCCTGTGAGGTATTCTGGGTGGGGTTACCCTGCTGATGAGGTATTCTGGGTGGGGTTACCCTGTGCTGATGAGGTATTCTGGGTGGGTTACCCCTGTGCTGATGAGGTATTCTGGGTGGGGTTACCCCTGTGCTGATGAGGTATTCTGGGTGGGGTTACCCCTGTGCTGCTGAGGTATTCTGGGTGGGGTTACCCCCTGTGCTGATGAGGTATTCTGGGTGGGGTTACCCCTGTGCTGATGAGGTATTCTGGGTGGGGTTACCCCTGTGCTGATGAGGTATTCTGGGTGGGGTTACCCTGTGCTGATGAGGTATTCTGGGTGGGGTTACCCTGTGCTGATGAGGTATTCTGGGTGGGGTTACCCCTGTGAGGTATTCTGATGAGGTATTCTGGGTGGGGTTACCCCTGTGCTGATGAGGTATTCTGGGGGTTACCCCTGTGCTGATGAGGTATTCTGGGTGGGGTTACCCTGTGCTGATGAGGTATTCTGGTGGGGCTACCCCTGTGCTGATGAGGTATTCTGGGTGGGGTTACCCCTGATGAGTTATTCTGGGTGGGGTTACCCCTGTGCTGATGAGGTATTCTGGGTGGGGTTACCCCTGTGCTGATGAGGTATTCTGGGTGGGGTGAGGTATTCTGGGTGGGGTTACCCTGTGCTGATGAGGTATTCTGGGTGGGGTTACCCCTGTGCTGGGATGAGGTATTCTGGGTGGGTTACCCCTGTGCTGATGAGGTATTCTGGGTGGGTTACCCCTGTGCTGATGAGGTATTCTGGGTGGGGTTGATGAGGTATTCTGTGCTGATGAGGTATTCTGGGTGGGGTTACCCTGTGCTGATGAGGTATTCTGGGTGGGGTTACCCCTGTGCTGCTGAGGTATTCTGGGTGGGGTTACCCTGTGCTGATGAGGTATTCTGGGTGGGGTTACCCTGTGCTGATGAGGTATTCTGGGTGGGTTACCCCTGTGCTGATGAGCTATTCTGGGTGGGGTTACCCCTGTGCTGCTGAGGTATTCTGGGTGGGGTTACCCCTGTGCTGCTGAGGTATTCTGGGTGGGGTTACCCCTGTGCTGATGAGGTATTCTGGGTGGGGTTACCCCTGTGCTGGGATGAGGTATTCTGGGTGGGGTTACCCTGTGCTGATGAGGTATTCTGGGTGGGGTTACCCTGTGCTGATGAGGTATTCTGGGTGGGGTTACCCTGTGCTGATGAGGTATTCTGGGTGGGGTTACCCCTGTGCTGAGGTATTCTGGGTGGGGTTACCCTGTGCTGCTGAGGTATTCTGGGTGGGGTTACCCTGTGCTGATGAGGTATTCTGGGTGGGGTTACCCCTGTGCTGATGAGGTATTCTGGGTGGGTTACCCTGTGCTGATGAGGTATTCTGGGTGGGGTTACCCCTGTGCTGATGAGGTATTCTGGGTGGGGTTACCCCTGTGCTGTTTGTTTTATATTGTGTATTCTCTTTTCTCTCCACTGGCTATCTGGTAAACAGGCTACACTCTAGGCAGTCTCTTCTGCTGATGTGTGTGGGTCTGGTAGTGGTACTCTCTCTATTCTACTCTTCTCCTTTCGGCATGGTTAATACCTGCCCGGCGCCCGAACACAATCTTTATCTTTACCCCTCTAATAAATACCGCTACAAGTTTACACTCATTGTATTCGTGCATGTGACAAATAAAGTTTTTGATTTGATATAATAGGGATCTACTAGATTTGATGTCCCTAGCAACACTCATACTAGGGATCTACTAGATTTGATGTCCCTAGCAACACGCATAATAGAGATCTACTAGATTTGATGTCCCTAGCAACACTCATACTAGGGATCTACTAGATTTGATGTCCCTAGCAACACTCATACTAGGGATCTACTAGATTTGATGTCCCTAGCAACACGCATAGTAGAGATCTACTAGATTTGATGTCCCTAGCAACACGCATAATAGAGATCTACTAGATTTGATGTCCCTAGCAACACGCATAATAGGCCGGATACGGAGACAGAGAAGATGTATAATGGTGGATGGAGGCGGCAGGGTAGCCTAGTGGTTAGAGGGGAGGGGCCTAGTGGTTAGAGGGAGGGGCGGCAGGTAGCCTAGTGGTTAGAGGGGAGGCGGCAGGTAGCCTAGTGGTTAGAGGGGAGGGGCGGCAGGTAGCCTAGTGGTTAGAGTGGGAGGGGCGGCAGGGTAGCCTAGTGGTTAGAGGGAGGGGCGGCAGGGTAGCCTAGTGGTTAGAGGGGAGGGGCGGCAGGTAGCCTAGTGTTAGAGTGGAGGCAGGGATGTCCCTAGCAACACTCATACTAGGGATCTACTAGATTTGGCCCTGAAGCAACACTCATACTAGGGATCTACTAGATTTGATGTCCCTAGCACGCATAATAGAGATCTACTAGGTGTCCCTAGAACACGCATAGTAGGATCTACTAGGGCCCTAGCAACACGCAGAGATCTACTAGATTTGAGTCCTAGCATGGTTAGAGACAGAGAAGATGTATAATGGTGGATGGAGGGGCGGCAGGGTAGCCTAGTGGTTAGAGGGAGGGGCGGCGGGTAGCAGTGGTTAGAGGGGAGCCCTAGTGGTTAGAGGGGAGGGGCGGCAGGGTAGCCTAGTGGTTAGAGGGGAGGGGCGGCAGGGTAGCCTAGTGGTTAGAGGGGAGGGGCGGCAGGGTAGCCTAGTGGTTAGAGGGGAGGGGCGGCAGGGTAGCCTAGTGGTTAGAGGGGAGGGGCGGCAGGGTAGCCTAGTGGTTAGAGGGGAGGGGCGTGCAGGGTAGCCTAGTGGTTAGAGGGGAGGGGCGGCAGGGTAGCCTAGTGGTTAGAGGGGAGGGGCTATGCAGGGTAGCCTAGTGGTTAGAGGGAGGGCGGCAGGGTAGCCTAGTGGTTAGAGGGGAGGGGCGGCAGGGTAGCCTAGTGGTTAGAGGGGAGGGGCGGCAGGCAGCCTAGTGGTTAGAGGGGAGGGGCGGCAGGTAGCCTAGTGGTTAGAGGGGAGGGGCGGCAGGGTAGCCTAGTGGTTAGAGTAGCCTAGTGGTTAGAGGGGAGGGGCGGCAGGTAGCCTAGTGGTTAGAGGGGAGGGGCGGCAGGTAGCCTAGTGGTTAGAGGGGAGGGGCGGCAGGGTAGCCTAGTGGTTAGAGGGAGGGGCAGGGTAGCCTAGGGTAGCCCTAGTGGTTAGAGGGAGGGGCGGCAGGGTAGCCTAGTGGTTAGAGTGGAGGGGCGGCAGGTAGCCTAGTGGTTAGAGGGAGGGGGCGGCAGCCTAGTGGTTAGAGGGAGGCGGCAGGTAGCTAGTGGTTAGAGGGGGGGCGGCAGGGTAGCAGTGGTTAGAGGGGAGGGGCGGCAGGTAGCCTAGTGGTTAGAGGGAGGGGCGGCAGGGTAGCCTAGTGGTTAGAGGAGGGCGGCAGGGTAGCCTAGTGGTTAGAGGGGAGGGCGGCAGGTAGCCTAGTGGTTAGAGGGGGGCGGCAGGGTAGCCTAGTGGTTAGAGGGGAGGGGCGGGCAGGTAGCCTAGTGGTTAGAGGGGAGGGCGGCAGGGGCCTAGTGGTTAGAGGGGAGGGGCGGCAGGGTAGCCTAGTGGTTAGAGGGGGAGGGCGGGGTAGCCCAGTGGTTAGAGGGAGGGGCGGCAGGTAGCCTAGTGGTTAGAGGGAGGGCGGCAGGGTAGCCTAGTGGTTAGAGGGGAGGCGGCAGGTAGCCTAGTGGTTAGAGGGGAGGGGGCAGGGTAGCCTAGTGGTTAGAGGGGAGGGCGGCAGGGTAGCCTAGTGGTTAGAGGGGAGGGGCGGCAGGGTAGCCTAGTGGTTAGAGGGGAGGGGCGGCAGGGTAGCCTAGTGGTTAGAGGGGAGGGGCGGCAGGGTAGCCTAGTGGTTAGAGGGGAGGGGCAGCCTAGCGGCAGGTAGCCTAGTGGTTAGAGTGGAGGGGCGGCAGGGTAGCCTAGTGGTTAGAGGGGAGGGGCCCTAGGGGCGTCAGGGTAGCCTAGTGGTTAGTGCGTGAGGTGGTGGAAGGGTAGCCTAGTGGTTAGAGTGGAGGGGCGGCAGGGTAGCCTAGTGGTTAGAGTGTAGAGGCGGCAGGGTAGCCTAGTGGTTAGAGTGTAGAGGCGGCAGGGTAGCCTAGTGGTTAGAGCGTTGGACTAGTAACCGGAAGGATTGCAAGTTCAAACCCCCGAGCTGACAAGGTACAAATCTGTCGTTCTGCCCCTGAACAGGCAGTTAACCCTAGGCCGTTGAAAATAAGAATTTGTTCTTCACTGGCCCTCGCATAATGAAAATAAGAATTTGTTCTTCACTGACTTGCCTCGTAAAATACAAAATAATAATGGTGGATGTAGGGGCCTGATGGTGGATGTAGGGGCCTAAGATGTAGGGGCCTGATGGTGGATGTAGGGGCCTGAAGATGTAGGGGCATAATGGTGGATGTAGGGGCCTAATGGTGGATGTAGGGGCCCAATGGTGGATGCCTAATGGTGGATGTAGGGGCCCAATGGGGGAATAATGGTGGATGTAGGGGCCTAATGGTGGATGTAGGGGCATAATGGTGGAGGGGCATATGGTGGAGGGGGCCTAATGGTGGATGTAGGGCCCTAATGGTGGATGTAATGGTGGATGAAAGCAATGGGGGCCTAATGGTGGATGTAGGGGCCTAATGGTGGATGGTGGAGGGGCATAATGGTGGATGTAGGGGCCTAATGGTGGATGTAGGGTATAATGGGGCCTAATGGTGGATGTAGGGGCCTAATGGTGGATGTAGGGCATAATGGTGGATGTAGGGGTATAATGGTGGATGTAGGGGCATAATGGTGGATGTAGGGGTATAATGGTGGATGTAGGGGCCTAATGGTGGATGTAGGGGTATAAGGCTGAGAGAGCAATGGTGGAGTGATTCAAGAGTTCTTTTGGGTCCAAACTGCTGCAGAAGACCCTTGACCACCGCCAGCTGTCCTGCTAGGTTCCTGGGAGATGCAGCTTTCCCTCCACATGAGAACCTCATGCGCCCAGATCCAGGTATGTTCAATCTAATTTCCCTTGTATGTATTCACCTCTATGAGAAATGCCATTTTATTAAGGCTTTTGGAATATAGTTTCTAGAAAATGGTATGATGTTTTTTTTTAAATGTAAAAATAATAATAATAAAATTAAAATCAAATGTATCTCATTCACAGGTGTCTCAATATACCTGGGCGTACCTTGAACCTTCACCACACTCGTTCTCGCAGGCAGAGAATGCATTCGGCATTATGGCTTCGATGAGGATTCTTGGTCGTGCCAATCGAGTGTACCCCTGAAAAGGCTAAGGACGTGTGACCCTCCACAACTACCTTTCTTCCATAGATGAAGCTCATCAGCCAAACAGAAATTACCAAAAAATATGTGGACACCTGCTGATTGAACATCTCATTCAAAATCATGGACATTAATATTAATATGGAGTTGGTCCCCCTTTGCTGCTATAACAGCCTCCACTCTTCTGTGAAGGCTTTCCACTAGATGTTGGAACATTGCTGCTATAACAGTCTCCACTCTTCTGGGAAAGGCTTTCCACTAGATGTAGGAACATTGCTGCTATAACAGCCTCCACTCTTCTGGGAAGGCTTTCCACTAGATGTTGGAACATTGCTGCGGGGTTTGCTTCCATTCAGCCACAAGCATTAGTGAGGTCGGGCACTGATGTTGGGCGATTAGACCTGGCTTGCAGTCAGCATTCCAATTCATCACATTTGCTGACAACCCGCCAACCCCCCCCCCCCCCCCCCAGGACATTGCCATGGCAAGAAGGGTTAGAAGACAACCCGCCAACCCCCCCCCCCCCAGGACATTGCCATGGCAAGAAGGGTTAGAAGAGGACAACTCAACCCAAGGCCAGCCAATCAGAACAGGCCTTTGTTTTGCCTGCTCACACACACCCCTTGATGGACGCACTGTGAACGAAAGTACTTTGTACTAAAATGTAGAGTTTTAATCTTGTTTTAATCTTGTTAATAAATTGAAACCTGCTTTTTCTGGGCTGTCTCTTTCTCTGGGCTGTCTCTTTCTCTGGGCTGTCTCTTTCTCTGGGCTGTCTCTTTCTCTGGGCTGTCTCTTTCTCTGGGCTGTCTCTTTTTCTGGGCTGTCTCTTTCTCTGGGCTGTCTCTTTCTCTGGGCTGTCTCTTTCTCTGGGCTGTCTCTTTCTCTGGGCTGTCTCTTTCTCTGGGCTGTCTCTTTTTCTGGGCTGTCTCTTTCTCTGGGCTGTCTCTTTCTCTGGGCTGTCTCTTTCTCTGGGCTGTCTCTTTCTCTGGGCTGTCTCTTTTTCTCTGTCTCTTTTTTTCTGGGCTGTCTCTTTCTCTGGGCTGTCTCTTTCTCTGGGCTGTCTCTTTCTCTGGGCTGTCTCTTTCTCTGGGCTGTCTCTTTCTCTGGGCTGTCTCTTTTCTCTGGGCTGTCTCTTTTTCTGGGCTGTCTCTTTCTCTGGGCTGTCTCTTTCTCTGGGCTGTCTCTGGGCTGTCTCTTTCTCTGGGCTGTCTCTTTTTCTGGGCTGTCTCTTTCTCTGGGCTGTCTCTTTCTCTGGGCTGTCTCTGTGTAATTGAACTGCACCATCAGTAGAAAGCCTGTCAGGTCTGTGGCACACAGCTCTTCTTTACGTTGTCAGAATGTCCAAATGCATTGAAACACCTTCTATTGAGATGAAATGCCAACAGAACACACTTTTTCAGCCCACTAATAAACCTTTATTCTTGCTTCTGAAAGTACTAAAGTGTCTGCTGAGAACAGACATGTAAACAAGTGTTTATATGGGAGAAAAATGTGTCAGAGTGGAGTTACAAATATTAGGTTTGGCGAGAGTTCATCCATGAAATCAGCTATAGGACCCAGTGGAATGGAGGAAGAGGAGAGGAGAGGGGGGACATTAGGAGTGTCTGGAGAACAGTGTACATGGTGAGAAGGGGGACATTAGGAGTGTCTGGAGAACAGTGTACATGGTGAGGGGGACATTAGGAGTGTCTGGAGAACAGTGTACATGGTGAGGGGGACATTAGGAGTGTCTGGAGAACAGTGTACATGGTGAGGGGACATTAGGAGTGTCTGGAGAACAGTGTACATGGTGAGGGGGGACATTAGGAGTGTCTGGAGAACAGTGTACATGGAGAGGAGGAGAGGGGGGACATTAGGAGTGTCTGGAGAACAGTGTACATGAGGAGGAGAAGAGGGGGGACATTAGGAGTGTCTGGAGAACAGTGTACATGGTGAGGAGGAGAGGGGGACATTAGGAGTGTCTGGAGAACAGTGTACATGGAGAGGAGGAGAGGGGGACATTAGGAGTGTCTGGAGAACAGTGTACATGAGGAGGGAAGAGGGGGACATTAGGAGTGTCTGGAGAACAGTGTACATGGAGAGGAGAGGAGGGGGGACATTAGGAGTGTCTGGAGAACAGGGTACATGGAGAGGAGGAGAGGGGGGACATTAGGAGTGTCTGGAGAACAGTGTACATGGTGAGGAGGAGAGGGGGGACATTAGGAGTGTCTGGAGAACAGTGTACATGGAGAGGAGGAGGGACATTAGGAGTGTCTGGAGAACAGTGTACATGAGGAGGAGAGGAGGGACATTAGGAGTGTCTGGAGAACAATGTACATGGAGAGGGGGGACATTAGGAGTGTCTGGAGAACAGTGTACATGGTGAGGAGGAGAGGGGGGACATTAGGAGTGTCTGGAGAACAGTGTACATGGAGAGGAGGAGGGACATTAGGAGTGTCTGGAGAACAGTGTACATGAGGAGGAGAGGAGGGACATTAGGAGTGTCTGGAGAACAATGTACATGGAGAGGAGGAGAGGGGGGACATTAGGAGTGTCTGGAGAACAGTGTACATGAGGAGAGGAGAGGGGGACATTAGGAGTGTCTGGAGAACAGTGTACATGAGGAGGAGGAGGGGGACATTAGGAGTGTCTGGAGAACAGTGTACATGAGGAGGAGAGGGGGACATTAGGAGTGTCTGGAGAACAGTGTACATGAGGAGGAGAGGGGGACATTAGGAGTGTCTGGAGAACAGTGTACATGAGGAGAGAGGGGACATTAGGAGTGTCTGGAGAACAGTGTACATGGAGGAGGAGAGGGGACATTAGGAGTGTCTGGAGAACAGTGTACATGGAGGAGAGGGGGGACATTAGGGAGTGTCTGGAGAACAGTGTACATGGTGAGAGAGGAGAGGGGGACATTAAGAGTGTCTGGAGAACAGTGTACATGGAGGAGGAGAGGGGGACATTAGGGTGTGTCTGGAGAACAGTGTACATGGAGGAGGAGAGGGGACATTAGGAGTGTCTGGAGAACAGTGTACATGGAGAGGAGGAGGGGGACATTAGGAGTGTCTGGAGAACAGTGTACATGGAGGAGGAGAGGGGGACATTAGGAGTGTCTGGAGAACAGTGTACATGAGGAGAGGGGGACATTAGGAGTGTCTGGAGAACAGTGTACATGGTGAGGATGAGAGGGGGACATTAGGAGTGTCTGGAGAACAGTGTACATGGAGAGAGAGGGGGACATTAGGGGTGTCTGGAGAACAGTGTACATGAGGACATTAGGAGAGGGGAGACATTAGGAGTGTCTGGAGAACAGGAGGAGAGGAGGAGGGACATTAGGAGTGTCTGGAGAACAGTGTACATGGAGGGAGGAGAGGGGGACATTAGGAGTGTCTGGAGAACAGTGTACATGGAGGAGGAGAGGGGGACATTAGGAGTGTCTGGAGAACAGTGTACATGGAGGAGGAGAGGGGGACATTAGGAGTGTCTGGAGAACAGTGTACATGGAGGAGGAGAGAGGGGGGGACATTAGGAGTGTCTGGAGAACAGTGTACATGAGGAGGAGAGGGGGACATTAGGAGTGTCTGGAGAACAGTGTACATGAGGAGGAGAGGGGGACATTAGGAGTGTCTGGAGAACAGTGTACATGAGGAGAGGGGGACATTAGGAGTGTCTGGAGAACAGTGTACATGGTGAGGATGAGAGGGGGACATTAGGGGTGTCTGGAGAACAGTGTACATGGAGAGGAGGGGGACATTAGGAGTGTCTGGAGAACAGTGTACATGGTGAGGAGGAGAGGGGGGGACATTAGGAGTGTCTGGAGAACAGTGTACATGGAGAGGAGGAGGGACATTAGGGTGTCTGGAGAACAGTGTACATGAGGAGGAGGAGGAGGGACATTAGGGAGTGTCTGGAGAACAATGTACATGGAGAGGAGGAGAGGGGGACATTAGGAGTGTCTGGAGAACAGTGTACATGGAGAGGAGGGGGGACATTAGGAGTGTCTGGAGAACAGTGTACATGAGGAGGAGAGGGGGACATTAGGAGTGTCTGGAGAACAGTGTACATGGAGAGGAGGAGAGGGGGACATTAGGAGTGTCTGGAGAACAGTGTAGGAGAGGGGGACATTAGGAGTGTCTGGAGAACAGTGTACATGGAGGAGAGGGGGGACATTAGGAGTGTCTGGAGAACAGTGTACATGGAGGAGAGGGGGGGGGACATTAGGAGTGTCTGGAGAACAGTGTACATGGAGGAGAGGAGAGGGGGACATTAGGGGTGTCTGGAGAACAGTGTACATGGAGAGGAGGGGGGACATTAGGGGTGTCTGGAGAACAGTGTACATGGTGAGGGAGGAGGGGGACATTAGGAGTGTCTGGAGAACAGTGTACATGGAGGAGGAGAGGGGGACATTAGGAGTGTCTGGAGAACAGTGTACATGAGGAGGAGAGGGGGACATTAGGAGTGTCTGGAGAACAGTGTACATGAGGAGGAGAGGGGGACATTAGGAGTGTCTGGAGAACAGTGTACATGGTGGAGGAGGAGAGGGGGACATTAGGAGTGTCTGGAGAACAGTGTACATGAGGAGGAGAGGGGGACATTAGGAGTGTCTGGAGAACAGTGTACATGAGGAGAGGGGGGGACATTAGGAGTGTCTGGAGAACAGTGTACATGAGGAGACAGTGTAGGAGTGTCATGGAGAGGAGGAGAGGGGGACATTAGGAGTGTCTGGAGAACAGTGTACATGGAGAGGGGGACATTAGGAGTGTCTGGAGAACAGTGTACATGGAGGAGGAGAGGGGGACATTAGGAGTGTCTGGAGAACAGTGTACATGGAGAGGAGAGGGGGACATTAGGGGTGTCTGGAGAACAGTGTACATGAGGAGAGGGGGACATTAGGAGTGTCTGGAGAGGGGGGACATTAGGAGTGTCTGGAGAACAGTGTACATGGAGAGGAGGGACATTAGGAGTGTCTGGAGAACAGTGTACATGGAGGAGGAGAGGGGGGACATTAGGAGTGTCTGGAGAACAGTGTACATGGAGAGAGGAGAGGGGGACATTATGAGTGTCTGGAGAACAGTGTACATGGGAGGAGGAGAGGGGACATTAGGAGTGTCTGGAGAACAGTGTACATGGAGGAGGAGAGGGGGACATTAGGAGTGTCTGGAGAACAGTGTACATGGAGAGGAGAGAGGACATTAGGAGTGTCTGGAGAACAGTGTACATGAGGAGGAGGAGGAGGGACATTAGGAGTGTCTGGAGAACAATGTACATGGAGAGGAGGAGAGGGGGACATTAGGAGTGTCTGGAGAACAGTGTACATGGAGGAGGAGAGGGGGACATTAGGAGTGTCTGGAGAACAGTGTACATGAGGAGAGGGGGACATTAGGAGAGGTACATGAGGACATTAGGAGTGTCTGGAGAGGGAGGAGAGGGGGACATTAGGAGTGTCTGGAGAACAGTGTACATGGAGAGGGAGGGACATTAGGAGTGTCTGGAGAACAGTGTACATGGAGGAGGAGAGGGGGGACATTAGGAGTGTCTGGAGAACAGTGTACATGGAGAGGAGAGGGGGGACATTAGGGGTGTCTGGAGAACAGTGTACATGAGGAGAGGGGGGACATTAGGAGTGTCTGGAGAGGAGGAGAGGGGGGACATTAGGAGTGTCTGGAGAACAGTGTACATGGAGAGGAGGGACATTAGGAGTGTCTGGAGAACAGTGTACATGGAGGAGGAGAGGGGGACATTAGGAGTGTCTGGAGAACAGTGTACATGGAGAGGAGGAGAGGGGGACATTAGGAGTGTCTGAGAACAGTGTACATGGTGAGGAGGAGAGGGGGACATTAGGAGTGTCTGGAGAACAGTGTACATGGAGAGGAGGAGAGGGGGACATTAGGAGTGTCTGGAGAACAGTGTACATGGAGAGGGAGGAGAGGAGGGGGACATTAGGAGTGTCTGGAGAACAGTGTACATGAGGAGGAGAAGAGGGGGACATTAGGAGTGTCTGGAGAACAGTGTACATGGTGAGGAGGGGGACATTAGGAGTGTCTGGAGAACAGTGTACATGGAGAGGAGGAGAGGGGGACATTAGGAGTGTCTGGAGAACAGTGTACATGAGGAGGAGAGGGGGACATTAGGAGTGTCTGGAGAACAGTGTACATGGTGAGGAGAAGAGGGGGACATTAGGAGTGTCTGGAGAACAGTGTACATGGAGAGGAGAGGAGGGGGACATTAGAGTGTCTGGAGAACAGGGTACATGGAGAGGAGGAGAGGGGGACATTAGGAGTGTCTGGAGAACAGTGTACATGGTGAGGAGGAGAGGGGACATTAGGAGTGTCTGGAGAACAGTGTACATGGAGAGGAGGGGGACATTAGGAGTGTCTGGAGAACAGTGTACATGAGGAGGAGAGGGGGGACATTAGGAGTGTCTGGAGAACAATGTACATGGAGGAGGAGAGGGGGACATTAGGAGTGTCTGGAGAACAGTGTACATGGAGAGGAGGGGACATTAGGAGTGTCTGGAGAACAGTGTACATGGAGAGGAGGAGAGGGGGACATTAGGAGTGTCTGGAGAACAGTGTACATGGAGGAGAGGGGGGACATTAGGAGTGTCTGGAGAACAGTGTACATGAGGGAGGAGAGGGGGACATTAGGAGTGTCTGGAGAACAGTGTACATGAGGAGAGGGGGGACATTAGGAGTGTCTGGAGAACAGTGTACATGGTGAGGAGGAGAGGGGGGACATTAGGAGTGTCTGGAGAACAGTGTACATGGAGGAGGAGAGGGGGGACATTAGGAGTGTCTGGAGAACAGTGTACATGGAGGAGGAGAGGGGGGACATTAGGAGTGTCTGGAGAACAGTGTACATGGAGAGGAGAGGGGGGACATTAGGGGTGTCTGGAGAACAGTGTACATGAGGAGGGGGACATTAGGAGTGTCTGGAGAGGAGGAGAGGGGGGACATTAGGAGTGTCTGGAGAACAGTGTACATGGAGAGGAGGGACATTAGGAGTGTCTGGAGAACAGTGTACATGGAGGAGGAGAGGGGGACATTAGGAGTGTCTGGAGAACAGTGTACATGGAGGAGGAGAGGGGGACATTAGGAGTGTCTGGAGAACAGTGTACATGAGGAGGAGAGGGGGGACATTAGGAGTGTCTGGAGAACAGTGTACATGGAGGAGGGGGGGGACATTAGGAGTGTCTGGAGAACAGTGTACATGAGGAGGAGAGGGGGACATTAGGAGTGTCTGGAGAACAGTGTACATGACGAGAGGGGGACATTAGGAGTGTCTGGAGAACAGTGTACATGGTGAGGATGAGAGGGGGACATTAGGAGTGTCTGGAGAACAGTGTACATGGAGAGGAGAGGGGGACATTAGGGTGTCTGGAGAACAGTGTACATGAGGAGAGGGGGACATTAGGAGTGTCTGGAGGAGGAGAGGGGACATTAGGAGTGTCTGGAGAACAGTGTACATGGAGAGGAGGGACATTAGGAGTGTCTGGAGAACAGTGTACATGGTGAGGAGGAGAGGAGGGGGGACATTAGGAGTGTCTGGAGAACAGGGTACATGGAGAGGAGGAGAGGGGGACATTAGGAGTGTCTGGAGAACAGTGTACATGGTGAGGAGGAGAGGGGGGACATTAGGAGTGTCTGGAGAACAGTGTACATGGAGAGGAGGGGGGACATTAGGAGTGTCTGGAGAACAGTGTACATGAGGAGGAGAGGAGGGACATTAGGAGTGTCTGGAGAACAATGTACATGGAGAGGAGGAGAGGGGGGACATTAGGAGTGTCTGGAGAACAGTGTACATGGAGAGGAGGAGGGACATTAGGAGTGTCTGGAGAACAGTGTACATGAGGAGGAGAGGAGGGACATTAGGAGTGTCTGGAGAACAATGTACATGGAGAGGAGGAGAGGGGGGACATTAGGAGTGTCTGGAGAACAGTGTACATGAGGAGGAGAGGGGACATTAGGAGTGTCTGGAGAACAGTGTACATGAGGAGGAGAGGGGGACATTAGGAGTGTCTGGAGAACAGTGTACATGGAGGAGGAGAGGGGGACATTAGGAGTGTCTGGAGAACAGTGTACATGAGGAGGAGAGGGGGACATTAGGAGTGTCTGGAGAACAGTGTACATGAGGAGGAGGGGGGACATTAGGAGTGTCTGGAGAACAGTGTACATGGAGAGGAGGAGAGGGGGACATTAGGAGTGTCTGGAGAACAGTGTACATGGAGGAGGAGAGGGGGACATTAGGAGTGTCTGGAGAACAGTGTACATGGAGGAGGAGAGGGGGACATTAGGAGTGTCTGGAGAACAGTGTACATGGAGAGGAGGAGGGGGACATTAGGAGTGTCTGGAGAACAGTGTACATGAGGGGGGACATTAGGGTGTCTGGAGAACAGTGTACATGGAGGAGGAGAGGGGGGACATTAGGAGTGTCTGGAGAACAGTGTACATGAGGAGAGGGGGACATTAGGATTGTCTGGAGAACAATGTACATGGAGAGGAGGAGAGGGGGACATTAGGAGTGTCTGGAGAACAGTGTACATGAGGAGAGGAGAGGGGGACATTAGGAGTGTCTGGAGAACAGTGTACATGAGGAGGAGAGGGACATTAGGAGACATGTCTGGAGAACAGTGTTTACATGGAGGAGGAGAGGGGGACATTAGGAGTGTCTGGAGAACAGTGTACATGAGGAGGAGAGGGGGACATTAGGAGTGTCTGGAGAACAGTGTACATGAGGAGAGGGGGGGACATTAGGAGTGTCTGGAGAACAGTGTACATGGTGAGGAGGAGAGGGGGACATTAGGAGTGTCTGGAGAACAGTGTACATGGAGGAGAGAGGGGGGACATTAGGAGTGTCTGGAGAACAGTGTACATGGAGGAGGAGGGGGGACATTAGGAGTGTCTGGAGAACAGTGTACATGGAGAGGAGGAGAGGGGGACATTAGGAGTGTCTGGAGAACAGTGTACATGAGGGGGACATTAGGAGTGTCTGGAGAACAGTGTACATGGAGGAGGAGAGGGGGACATTAGGAGTGTCTGGAGAGGCAGTGTACATGAGGAGGAGAGGGGGACATTAGGAGTGTCTGGAGAACAGTGTACATGAGGAGAGGGGGACATTAGGAGTGTCTGGAGAACAGTGTACATGGTGAGGATGAGAGGGGGACATTAGGAGTGTCTGGAGAAGACAGTGTACATGGAGAGGAGAGGGGACATTAGGGTGTCTGGAGAACAGTGTACATGAGGAGAGAGGGGACATTAGGAGTGTCTGGAGAGGAGGAGAGGGGGACATTAGGAGTGTCTGGAGAACAGTGTACATGGAGAGGAGGGACATTAGGAGTGTCTGGAGAACAGTGTACATGGAGGAGGAGGGGGACATTAGGAGTGTCTGGAGAACAGTGTACATGGAGAGGAGGAGAGGGGGACATTAGGAGTGTCTGGAGAACAGTGTACCATGAGGAGGAGAGGGGGACATTAGGAGTGTCTGGAGAACAGAGTACATGGAGGAGGAGAGGGGGACATTAGGAGTGTCTGGAGAACAGTGTACATGAGGAGAGAGGGGGGGACATTAAGAGTGTCTGGAGAACAGTGTACATGAGGAGAGGGGGACATTAGGGTGTCTGGAGAGACAGTGTACATGGTGAGGATGAGAGGGGACATTAGGAGTGTCTGGAGAACAGTGTACATGGAGAGGAGAGGGGGGACATTAGGGGTGTCTGGAGAACAGTGTACATGAGGAGAGGGGACATTAGGAGTGTCTGGAGGGAGGAGGAGAGGGGGACATTAGGAGTGTCTGGAGAACAGTGTACATGGAGAGGAGGGACATTAGGAGTGTCTGGAGAACAGTGTACATGGTGACTAGGAGAGGAGGGGGACATTAGGAGTGTCTGGAGAACAGGGTACATGGAGAGGAGGAGAGGGGGACATTAGGAGTGTCTGGAGAACAGTGTACATGGTGAGGAGGAGAGGGGGACATTAGGAGTGTCTGGAGAAGACAGTGTACATGGAGAGGAGGGGGGGGACATTAGGAGTGTCTGGAGAACAGTGTACATGAGGAGGAGATGAGGGACATTAGAGTGTCTGGAGAACAATGTACATGGAGAGGAGAGAGGGGGACATTAGGAGTGTCTGGAGAACAGTGTACATGGAGAGGAGGAGGGACATTAGGAGTGTCTGGAGAACAGTGTACATGAGGAGGAGAGGAGAGGACATTAGGAGTGTCTGGAGAACAATGTACATGGAGAGGAGGAGAGGGGACATTAGGAGTGTCTGGAGAAGACAGTGTACATGAGGAGGAGAGGGGGACATTAGGAGTGTCTGGAGAACAGTGTACATGAGGAGGAGAGGGGGACATTAGGAGTGTCTGGAGAACAGTGTACATGAGGAGGAGAGAGGGGGACATTAGGAGTGTCTGGAGAACAGTGTACATGGAGGAGGAGAGGGGGACATTAGGAGTGTCTGGAGAACAGTGTACATGAGGAGAGGGGGACATTAGGAGTGTCTGGAGAACAGTGTACATGGTGAGGAGGAGAGGGGGACATTAGGACAGTCTGGAGAACAGTGTACATGGAGGAGGACAGGGAGGCATTAGGAGTGTCTGGAGAACAGACTACATGGAGGAGGAGAGGGGGACATTAGGAGTGTCTGGAGAACAGTGTACATGGAGAGGGGGGACATTAGAGAGGCTGTCTGGAGAAGACAGTGTACATGAGGAGGAGAGGGGGACATTAGGAGTGTCTGGAGAACAGTGTACATGGAGGAACAGAGGGGGACATGCTGTCTGGAGACAGACTAGTGTACATGAGGAGAGAGGGGGACATTAGGAGTGTCTGGAGAACAGACATGAGGAGAGGGGACATTAGGAGTGTCTGGAGAACAGTGTACATGGTGAGGATGAGAGGGGGACATTAGGAGTGTCTGGAGAACAGTGTACATGGAGAGGAGACATTAGGGGTGTCTGGAGAACAGTGTACATGAGGAGAGGGGGACATTAGGAGTGTCTGGAGAGGAGGAGAGGGGGACATTAGAGAGTGTCTGGAGAACAGTGTACATGGAGAGGAGGGACATTAGAGAGTGTCTGGAGAACAGTGTACATGGAGGAGGAGAGGGGGACATTAGGAGTGTCTGGAGAACAGTGTACATGGAGAGGAGGAGAGGGGGACATTAGGAGTGTCTGGAGAACAGTGTACATGAGGAGGAGAGGGGGGACATTAGGAGTGTCTGGAGAACAGTGTACATGGAGGAGGAGAGGGGGGACATTAGGAGTGTCTGGAGAACAGTGTACATGAGGAGGAGAGGGGGGACATTAGGAGTGTCTGGAGAACAGTGTACATGAGGAGAGGGGGACATTAGGAGTGTCTGGAGAACAGTGTACATGGTGAGGAGGAGAGGGGGACATTAGGAGTGTCTGGAGAACAGTGTACATGGAGGAGGAGAGGGGGACATTAGGAGTGTCTGGAGAACAGTGTACATGGAGGAGGAGAGGGGGACATTAGGAGTGTCTGGAGAACAGTGTACATGGAGAGGGAGGAGAGGGGGACATTAGGAGTGTCTGGAGAACAGTGTACATGAGGAGGAGAGGGGGACATTAGGAGTGTCTGGAGAACAGTGTACATGGAGGGAGGAGAGGGGGACATTAGGAGTGTCTGGAGAACAGTGTACATGAGAGAGAACACACATTAGGAGTGTCTGGAGAACAGTGTACATGAGGAGAGGGGGACATTAGGAGTGTCTGGAGAACAGTGTACATGGTGAGGATGAGAGGGGGACATTAGGAGTGTCTGGAGAACAGTGTACATGGAGAGGAGAGGGGGACATTAGAGAGGCTGTCTGGAGAAGACAGTGTACATGAGGAGAGAGGGGGACATTAGGAGTGTCTGGAGAGGAGGTTAGAGGGGGACATTAGGAGTGTCTGGAGAGACAGTGTACATGGAGAGGAGGGGACATTAGAGTGTCTGGAGAACAGTGTACATGGAGGAGAGAGGGGGACATTAGGAGTGTCTGGAGAACAGTGTACATGGAGAGGAGGAGAGGGGACATTAGGAGTGTCTGGAGAACAGTGTACATGAGGAGGAGAGGGGGACATTAGGAGTGTCTGGAGAACAGTGTACATGGAGGAGGAGAGGGGGACATTAGGAGTGTCTGGAGAACAGTGTACATGAGGAGGAGAGGGGGACATTAGGAGTGTCTGGAGAACAGTGTACATGAGGAGAGGGGGACATTAGGAGTGTCTGGAGAACAGTGTACATGGTGAGGATGAGAGGGGACATTAGAGTGTCTGGAGAACAGTGTACATGGAGAGAGAGGGGGACATTAGGGGTGTCTGGAGAACAGTGTACATGAGGAGAGGGGGACATTAGGAGTGTCTGGAGAGGAGGAGAGGGGGACATTAGGAGTGTCTGGAGAACAGTGTACATGGAGAGGAGGAGAGGGGGACATTAGGAGTGTCTGGAGAACAGTGTACATGAGGAGAGGGACATTAAGAGTGTCTGGAGAACAGTGTACATGAGGAGAGGGGGGACATTAGGAGTGTCTGGAGAGGAGGAGAGGGGGGACATTAGGAGTGTCTGGAGAACAGTGTACATGGAGAGGAGGGACATTAGGAGTGTCTGGAGAACAGTGTACATGGAGGAGGAGAGGGGGGACATTAGGAGTGTCTGGAGAACAGTGTACATGGAGAGGAGAGGGGGGACATTAAACAGTGTCTGGAGAAGTGTACATGAGGAGAGGGGGGACATTAGAGTGTCTGGAGAGGAGGAGAGGGGGACATTAGGAGTGTCTGGAGAACAGTGTACATGGAGAGGAGGACATTAGGAGTGTCTGGAGAACAGTGTACATGGAGGAGGAGAGGGGGGACATTAGGAGTGTCTGGAGAACAGTGTACATGGAGAGGAGGAGAGGGGGGACATTAGGAGTGTCTGGAGAACAGTGTACATGGTGAGGAGGAGAGGGGGACTTAACTGGAGAACAGTGTACATGGAGAGGAGGAGAGGGGGGACATTAGGAGTGTCTGGAGAACAGTGTACATGGAGAGGAGGAGAGGAGAGGGGGACATTAGGAGTGTCTGGAGAACAGTGTACATGAGGAGAGAGGGGGGACATTAGGAGTGTCTGGAAACAGTGTACATGGAGAGGAGAGGGGGACATTAGGAGTGTCTGGAGAACAGTGTACATGGAGGAGGAGAGGGGGACATTAGAGTGTCTGGAGAACAGTGTACATGGAGAGGAGGGACATTAGGAGTGTCTGGAGAACAGTGTACATGGAGAGGAGGAGAGGAGGGGGGGGACATTAGGAGTGTCTGGAGAACAGTGTACATGAGGAGGAGAGGGGGGACATTAGGAGTGTCTGGAGAACAGTGTACATGGAGAGGAGAGGGGGGACATTAGGAGTGTCTGGAGAACAGTGTACATAGAGAGGAGAGGGGGGACATTAGGAGTGTCTGACCAGCTCTAGGAAGAGTCTTTGTGGTTCCAAACTTCTTCCATTTAAGGATGATGGAGGCCACTGTGTTCTTGGGGACCTTCAATTCTGCAGACATTTTTCGGTACCCTTCCCCAGATCTGTGCCTCGACACAATCCTGTCTCGGTGCTCTATGGACAATTCATTGGACGTCATGACTTGGGTTCTGCTCTGACATGCACTGTCAACTGTGGGACTTTATATTGACATGTCTGCTTTTCCAAATCATGTCCAATCAATTGAATTTACCTCAGGTGAAAGCAAAGATAACTGAACTAAATGACACTCATTTCTGTCATCGTGAAGTGTTTTGAGAGACTAGTCAAGGATCATATCACCTCCACCCTACCTGACACCCTAGACCCACTTCAATTTGTTTACCGCCCCAATAGGTCCACAGAAGATGCAATCTCAACCACACTACACACTGCCCTATCCCATCTGGACAAGAGGAATACCTATGTGAGAATGCTGTTCATTGACTACAGCTCAGCATTTAACACCATAGTACCCTCCAAGCTCATCATTAAGCTTGAGGCCCTGAGTCTCAACCCCACCCTGTGCAACTGGGTCCTGGACTTCCTGACGGGCCGCCCCGAGGTGGTGAGCTCCACCCCGCTGATCCTCAACACTGGGGCCCCACAAGGGTGCGTGCTCAGCCCCCTCCTGTACCCCTCCCCCTCTTGTACTCCCAGGCCTGAGGGCACACACTTAAATTAAAAATTAGGCAAATAGGAGAGGCAATATCGTCCCCTATCATCCTCAGTCATTAAACTGTTAAACAGCCATCACTAACACAGAGAGGCTGCTGTCTACAGACAGACTACCCCTATACCACTAACTCAGAGAGGCTGCTGTCTACAGACAGACTACCCCTATACCACTAACACAGAGAGGCTGCTGTCTACAGACAGACTACCCCTATACCACTAACACAGAGAGGCTGCTGCCTACAGACAGACTACCCCTATACCACTAACACAGAGAGGCTGCTGTCTACAGACAGACTACCCCTATACCACTAACACAGAGAGGCTGCTGCCTACAGACTGACTACCCCTATACCACTAACACAGAGAGGCTGCTGTCTACAGACAGACTACCCCTATACCACTAACACAGAGAGGCTGCTGCCAACATACAGACTACCCCTATACCACTAACACAGAGAGGCTGCTGCCTACATACCGACTCGAAATCATTGGCCACTTAAAGAAATGGATGACCAGTCTCTTTAAATAATGAATACATGTACTCTGCATCTTGCCGATGCTGCTCAGTCATCGCTCATCCAAATACTTATTCTTATTCCATCCCTTTACATTGAACATCTGAAGGATGTTCAGCTCAATTTCAAGTCTCATAGCAAAGGGTCTGAATACCTTTGTAAATAAGGCCTCTGTTTTTTATTTGGAATAAACGGGCAAATGTTTTCGCTTCGTCATCATGGGGTATTGATTGAGATGTTTATTTAGATAAATCCATTTTAGAATAAGGCTGTAACGTAATCAAAAATGTGGGAAAAGTTAAAGGGTCCGAAGGCTTTCCCGGAATGGAATGGATTAGCAGTGTCTGTTTTCTCCCTATGGATTAGCAGTGTCTGTTTTCTCCCTATGGATTAGCAGTGTCTGTTTTCTCCCTATGGATTAGCAGTGTCTGTTTTCTCTCTATGGATTAGCAGTGTCTGTTTTCTCCCTATGGATTAGCAGTGTCTGGATTTGTCTCTCCTATGGATTAGCAGTGTCTGTTTTCTCCCTATGGATTAGCAGTGTCTGTTTTCTCCCTATGGATTAGCAGTGTCTGTTTTCTCCCTATGGATTAGCAGTGTCTGTTTTCTCCCTATGGATTAGCAGTGTCTGTTTTCTCCCTATGGATTAGCAGTGTCTGTTTTCTCTCTATGGATTAGTGTTTTGTATTAGTGTTTTCTTGTTTAATACACTACCAGTCAAAAGTTTGGACACACCGACTCATTCAAGAGTTTTTCTTTATTTTTTAAAACTATTTTCTACATTGTAGAATAATAGTGAAAGCATCAAAACTATGAAATAACACATATGGAATCATGTAGTAACCAAACAAAGTGTTAAACAAATTCAAATGTTATTTCTGAGATTCTTCAAAGTAGACACCCTTTGCTTTGACGACAGCTTTGCACACTCTTGGCATTCTCTCAACCAGCTTCACCTGGAATGCTTTTCCAACAGCCTTGAAGGAGTTCCCACATATGCTGAGCACTTGTTGGCTGCTTTTCCTTCACTCTGCGGTGCAACTCATCCCAAACCATCTCATTTGGGTTTAGGTCGGGTGATTGTGGAGGCCAGGTCATCTGATGCAGCACTCCATCACTCTCCTTCTTGGTCAAATAGCCCTTACAGAGCCCTCTTGTTGAAAAACAAATGATAGTCCCACTAAGCACAAACTAGATGGGAT